>NW_012115043.1:11805259-11815860 GCF_000951035.1 Colobus angolensis palliatus
ATTGTTGTTTTGATTTGCATTTCTCTAATGACCAGTGATGATGAGCTTTTTTTAAATATGTTTGTTGGCTGCATAAATATCTTCTTTTGAGAAGTGTCTGTTCATATCCTTCACCCACTCTTTGACGCAGTTGTTTGTTTTTTTTCTTGTAAATTTGTTTAAGTTCCTTGTAGATTCTGGATATTAGGCCTTTGTCAGATGCATACATTGCAAAAATTTTCTTGCATCCAACTGGTTTTTGCCATGTGAGGACATGACAAAGAAATGGCAACTGCAAACCAGGAAGAAGATCACCACTAGACACCAGATCTGCTGACACTCTGATCTTGGACTTCCTAGCCTTCAGAATAAGTGTTTGTGGTTTAAGCTACTTAATCTATGGTCATTTGTTCTAGCAACCTGAACTGATAAGTGTAGACATTGAGAGGGGAGTCTCCCTGTTAAAATATATCTCACTGGATTCTCTTTTTGTATTTAGGCTCCGAGAGTCCTGGTCTCATTGCCCCAAATTGCCAGATTGTTTCCGATGTTGCGACTGGTGTGACATGAGGACCCAGAACTGCCTCCAAGCAGTGTGGCTTCTGTGTTCTTCAAGTGGACTGCAGAAGCAATTAGTCTTAGGCTTGGGAGACATACGGCCTCTTCTCTTCTTTTTCTTGAGAATTTCTTTTTTTGTGGCCTTAGAAATGGCAGGATCTAGATTAGGGGATGGGTCAAGGGGGATGAGGACAAAGAGACCAGTTGGTCATCGTGGAGTCTGGCTCATGATTCTGTCAGCTCAGTTGCCACAAGGCCTTCTCTCCTCTCCTGTTCCATTGCTCGGACTCCTTGTCAATATCCTAATGGCACAGCTACATGTGAGTGCCACTCTGCTGACAGTGCACCTTGAGAACTCCGACATCTGTGCCAGGGCATTCCTCCCTGATGCTCCCAGACCTGACAGATATCTCCTCTCCCCAACTCTGCACTTTCCTTTGTCTCCCAGGCCTCCCACAGCATTGCCTCCGCTGAGAGCTTCACACCGTCTTTCCTGGAAATAGCTCCTTTCACTTCTGGCCCCACTCCTCCCACTAGGGCCGAAAGCCAGGGGAATGGGTTGGGGAAAAATTGGCACACCATTGTCTGCATTTCTCTCCTCTCTCTTGCCTGTGTACCAAAAGAAACACATTTTTTTAAAGCCCCATTTTTTTCTCCTTCAGCCATAATAAGCCACATAAACAACTCATGTAAATAAACAGCCAAAGTTGGTTCTCAGGCTGGGATCAGGCATAGCACCTTGCTCCCTCATCCCAAAAAACTTCAACAACGAACAGCCTAGGCGCTTGAAGAAAGTATTTACTTTTTAGTTAACTACAGGATCCACTTTTCAAATTTCAAAATGCTTATGTAAGTTGCTTATTATTCACTTGTTAACAAAGGAATCTTTTCTACATCAAGGCGAGTTCTCTTTTTCAGCTGTGAGCTCATTTCTCTCTGCTAAACAATGATTCCCTGCTCTCACTCACTCTCTCTCCTGCTTACAGACACTATTAACATCCCTTAGGAAGTGGTGTTTGTACAGTGCTCCTTGATTAACGAATCCCCAGGGAATAAGCCTTCTTTATAGGATATGGGGCTGGGCTCAAAAACACTTCATAAATCTTGCAGCATGAGCTGGCCGGACTGGTAGCGGCTTGCCGGCAACCTTCAGTGCACAGCCACTGTTTGGCACATCTGCTGGAGGAAAACGAACAAGAGCTGCTCACGTGGGAGGCTGCTCTCTGTTCCCATGCTTTGCTTTTCTGCACCTTTCCATATTCCATAGGTGGGGAGGGTCCTTGTTCTTGTTCCTCCTCCTTCCTGCTCCCTTGTCAATCTCTTCCTCTTCCCTATCCTCCAGATCCTTCTGTCCCCCTCCCCCAAGTCCTCCTCTGCCCCATACTGCAAGACCAGGGAAAAACCAACCTAATTTATCCTGAAGGTTTAACTAAACTAAGCACTTGCAGTTTAAGCTGAATTGGAGAAAAATAAGACTCACCCCTGTTAAAGTAATCCCAGGCACCAGTTAGATTTCAGCAAATTGGTAGAAAGATATTTCAGGAAGCAAACTAGCATGAAGACTCATCAACTGGCCAGGTGCAGTGGCTCACACCTGTAATCCCTGCACTTTGGGAGGCCCAGGCGGGTGGATTACTTGAGGTCAGGAGTTTGAGACCAGCCTGGCCAACATAGTGAAACTCCACCTCTACTAAAAATACAAAAATCAGCTGAGCGTGGTGACACACCTGTGATCCTAGCTACTAGGATGACTGAGACACAAGAATTGCTTGAACCCGGGGGGTGGAGGTTGCAGTGAGCCGAGATTTTGCCACTGTTCTCCAGCCTGGGTCACAGAGTGAGATTCCATCTCAAAAAACAAACAAACAAACAAACAAACAAAAAAACCTCATCAACTGATTATTAATGCAGATTACAAAAATTTAGTTCCCTGCCAGGGTCCCTGGGTGGGGCCAGGAGGGTTGGTTCAATGTCGCTTCCCCTCTGACCTTTGCCCCTTGTCCAGTGGAGGAAGTCCAACCCCAGGGGCAGATTTTGTGGGGCTTGAAGGAAGCTTACACATTCTTGGGTGGGGTGGGGTGGGGAAGGGGAAGGGTCCTGTGAAAAAACACAAAATTACAGACACAAAATTAAGCATGAATGGGTATACAGCTAACCTTTGAACAGTGTCAACCCCTGTGTAATAAAAAAAAATCCATGTATAACTTTTGACTCCCCAGAAACTTAACTACTAATGGCTTATTCTTGACCAATGACATAAACAGTCAATTAACGTGTATTTTGTATGTTTATATGTATTATATACCGTATTCTTACAATAAAGTAATTTAGAGAAAAGAAAATGTTAAGAAAATCATAAGGAGGAGAAAATGTATTTACTATTCATTAAATGAAAGTGGATTATGATCATCATAAAGGGCTTCATCCTAACTGTCTTCTTGTTGAGTAGGCTGAGGAGGAGGGAGAGGAGAGGTTGATCTGCTGTCTTGGGAGTAGTGTTTCATCTGTGAGTTTTTTCAAATTGTCACAAATCTCCAAAAAATTTTCCAATACATTTATTGAAAAACACTTATAAGTGGGTCTGCACAATCCAAATCTGTGTTTTTCAAGGATCACCTGCATTTATTTAGAATGACAATATAAATAAAAATAAGCAACAAAATTTTAAATACCAACAAAAACCACAAGCATCACATTGATTAAGCTCATCATTATCTGCTTGATGTGTTTCTGTATTTTCTCCCCAATATTTGCCAGCTGCATACATTTTCATTGCCTTCTCAAGTGACAATTTTGTAATATTTTCTATATAGAAACCTGAGATAATTCAGTCTTTAATATGGTTGATAAAAAGAATTTCACTTATTGTCTATTCAGAAAATTTTTTCATCTTTATAAATTATAACTGATAACATCACATAGATTTTTAGTATTGTTTTATGTATTTATTTATTCATTTATTTGAGACAGAGTCTTGCTCTGTCACCCAGGCTGGAGTGCAGTGGCTTGATCTTGGCTCACTGCAACCTCTGCTTCCTGGGCTCAAGTGATTCTCCTGCTTCAGCCTCATGAGTAGCTGGGATTACAGGTGCACGCCACCAAGTCTGCCTAATTTTTGTATTTTTCATAGAGATGGGGTTTCACCATGTTGGCCAGGCTGGTCTCAAACTCCTGACCTCGAGTGATCCACCCACCTCAGCCTCCCAAAGTGCTGGAATTACAGGCGTGAGCCACTGTGCCTGGCCTTGCTCGAGCACCTCTTGCTCTGCATCTTTATAAGCCAGCAAAGTGAGTAATAGTAGCATTAGCATTCCTGGGTAGTAGCATTCCTGGAAGACAAGCCTATACCAGGATGGCAAGCAATATCTTAACTCTACATAGAAGAGACCATGAACTACATTAATATGATCCACAGAACCCAACTTAAATGGATCTCCAAATCAACTTCCTTTTAGCTGGATTCCCCAAGATGCTCATGACCACTTTAACACCACACATCATGAGGGGCAGTAGGAAACAGGGAAAATTAGGTTAGAAAGAGACAGCGACTTAACCACTTGTTATGCAAATGTTACAAGCACACATGACCATGGAAACAAATTGCAAGAGCCCCTCACAGGATCTTGGAAGGGATTTTGCAAGTAAGGGCCCTCAAAGCTTAATCTTTGTTAGCTTCACAGCTAATCAGCCGCTGCTTAGGAATTGTGGGATGTGGGTAAACCCATCGCCTGCTTCCTCCTTGACCTGGAAGCCCCCTACACTACCGTGAGTCAGCCAATCCCTTCCTCCAGACTGCCAGGCCCCGTACTGTCTCCCCACCATCAGACTTTTCTGCCTGAGCCCAGATCAGGCCCCCCTCCTCCATCTCTCCTGACCTTAACTCAACATTGCTTGCTCTACTCTAAGAATACCAGGTGCAATTTTTGTTTTCCCATTTGTTTTTATTTTCAGGGGTCATCAGCTGATTTTTTTTACATTGCAAACCCCATTTTATTTCTGTCTCTATTCTATCTATCCTATATTCTGCCTATATTAATTCTGCTTCTAGATTTGTTTTTTTGACAAAGAAGTTCCCCCAGAATGCATCCTTTCTGCTTCATGACTGTATTACTTTGTGGAAATTTAGTAGAGCTCTCGGCTCCTGATGCTAGGGACCTCTGTTTTGCTCTTATCGCATAGGGTTATTATTTATCTTTGTTTTAATCTGTCTCTGACTGAATGATTAGTGCAGTGAAAGAGTCAGGAGTCTTTCAGTCTCAAGTGATGGATGTCCCAACTCAACGTAGCTTATGCAAAATGGAAAAATGGTTGTGGTTCATGTAACTGAGATGTCCAAGTTTGGTTTTGACTTCAAACACAGTAGGACCCAAGGGCATAAACAGCATTGCCATCTTTTTCTTTATCTCTTGGCTCTGTTTCTCCTGATGGAGGGGGCCTTAGTCTCTTCCACTGTAGATTGGCATTGAGGTCCATAGTTACCTAGGCACTCGAGGCTTACATTATCATAGCTCATGATGTAAGACGGAAAAAAATACTCTGTCTTTCCTGGTGTGTTCTATTAAATCTCATGAAATGACTCTAATTAGCTCAGTCTTGGTCACATGCCCTTCTCTTGGCCTAATCTGAATAGACAGGGTATGGCCAGACCATGTTCACTTGCCTACTCCTGCCAGCAGAAAGCTGGGCATCACAATTGGCACTTGCTCTTCAGCTCTCATAACTGGAGCACAGAGAAGTCCCCCAAATAAACAGGGCAGCATCCTAGACAAATCAAAATGACGTACATGCCCTACACATAGGTAAAGCTAAATGTTATCGACAAATGGAAATGTTTTCATTAAAATTCACATAATTTCTTGCTTGCTTCCCTAAATCTGCAATTTTATTTCATCATTGTGAAAGTCATTTAAACTTAGCCTGACATACAGAATCTTTGGTATTCTATTACACGCCTACATTTCAGTTAGGTCCTTATTGTAGGTCAGTTTCCCAGGAAACAGATTCTGAGACTCAGATTTATGTACAGAATAGGGAATGAAGGAGATCGAATTGGGCAAAGGAGAAAGGTAAACTGCCATGTGGTGATCTTTTGGGAGCTTTGGAACATGGATGGTCCTTCAGCGTTGTCCCAATTGAGGTAAGGAGGTTATAGCCTCCTTTGACCTCTTCTGAATGGGGGCTGCCCCAAGGAGTCTGTGGCTGATGACAGTTTCTGGAGAGGACTCAGCTGTGAGCCATCCGTAGCCAACACTCCCAGCAGCTGGGAAAGTGAATTGCTAGGTCTTGAAGGGGAATTTGAGTAGCATACTACTGCATACATTTCAGTGGATTTTGAAACAGTGGAAACAAGGCTCATGTAATCCTAATATTTAATTTTTTTTTTTTTTTGAGACAGAGTCTCACCCTATCACCCAAGATGGAGTACAGTGGTGCGATCTTGGCTTACTGCAACCTCTACCTCCCAGGTTCAAGTGATTCTCCTGTCTCAGCTTCCCATGTAGCTGGGATTACAAGGGCCCGCCACCAAGCCCAGCTAATTCTTTGTATTTTTTTAGTAGAGAGAGACAGGGTTTCGCCATATTGGCCAGGCTGGTCTCGAACTCCTGACCTTGTGATCCACCCACCTCAGCCTCCCAACGTGGTGGGATTACAGGTGTGAGTCACCACGCCCGGCCCTAATATTTAAATGTTAAGGGCCAAGTGCGGGCAGATAGATTCTCATATGTGTTATCACTTGATATTTTTCTTTTAATACTGAGTCATTCACTGTAGAATCTGTATTTTAAACTATTTTTTCCAGTATGATTAATGTTCTTTGTTGTTTCCAAATGCGTGATGTAAGTTCAAATTCTGATGTAGCCTATAGAATCGCTATAAATATGACTTAAAGATACAAAGCAGGCCAGTGTTTATGTTGCTGTCTTGTACACAGACCTGGAACCCCTGCCTGCTTGGATGAGAGCTAACTGTATGGCAGTCCCTCAAATCTTGGGCTTTTTCAGACCAGGGTTGGCAAGAGAACTGCACTCAAGACTCCCCTATCCTCAGTAGCTTTTCTTTCAGCCTCCCGGCCTCCCTGACAGCTATCAGCCTAGTCAATTGGACTTGGCAGGTGTGAGGAATCTAATTTAGCACCCCTGGTTTAGACCTTGAGCAATCTGCACTCACTATTCGCCTACTTAGCCTCTTTATCTACATCTGCTGTTTTTAGACCTGTTTTAGCACTAGTTACCCTCATCTCCCCAATTTTAGAAAAAGAGGCCTTTGGACTCATTCCCTTACATCGAATCCTGGGATTTACTCAACATGCAGGCTGGATTTTCCTCCAGTTGGCCCATCCAATTATAGGCAGATCTCATGCTGTCTCTGCAACACTCCTGACCTCCCCACCAACATTTCTGATCAACCAGGCGACTTCACATTTGAGCTGAGCTGTAAATGAGTTTAAAGCAGGGATCACATCTGGCATTCCAAGAGCTAGATCTGTTAAGCAGCCAAGTTTTACTTGCCTATGCCATGTTTTAAAAAAATTGAGCCAATATTCAACAATTTGGAAATTTCACCCACAATAAAATCCAATTTCTCTCTTCTCTTAAAAAAATTAGATGACCCAGCAATACAAACAAGCATTTCTACACGGCAACACTTGGCTCAAGCTGAAGAGCTACTGCCTCCAGCTCACCCAGTTCCCCACTCCCTGTTGTGTTATGCCTGCTCTTTCCAGTCACTTGTGTTGCCTGCCTGGATTCTGGAGTTTTCAACCCTGGTTTAAATTAGTGTTCCTCCCAGGTGATACTTGACATCCGGTGCAAGTTATTGGCAGTAAAGAAGGGCCAAAAGCATGCTGCAATCAAAGGAGAGGTAAAGAAGACAATCAAACCCTGGGTTTTCTGTATTTCCTGAAGCAGAAAAACGAGGCTTGTCTCCTTTGTCGATTTCACAGAACAAATGACATTGCATCTGTGAAATGCATTATGGTTTTCAGCAGAGACAGTCCAGAGTGAATCAATGGTAACTTCTGCCACTTGTTACTCATCTGTTGCCAAGGAGGAGACTCGGGAGAGGTTAGGAAACTATGTGGCATGTTCCGTCCTTCCGGGTTATGAATGCTGCCAAGTGAAAATGTGAGATGTGCTGCCAAAGACAACACAGTCTTTTATTTGACACAGAAGAAAACAACATTCTGATTTCCCTGTCTTAAGAATTATTTCATCTACAGTCTGGCAAGGCATGCTTATGGAACTCACGGCAACCTGCTCCAGGTAGACTTTTTTCTTATTTTAAGGCTTACAGCAGATGAAGAGAACTCAGGAGGAATTAAAAATCATTTGCTTCAGAGCAGCAGAGGTACTACTGGTGGGAGATAGGTGGGAAACGGTGGATGGGTTTCCCAGTGCAACCTGAGAAATATTATTTGGTGTATACTCTCTTTCAATTTTAAAAAGCAAAATACCTTCCTCTGGCACTTATTAATTTTTAAAACCAAAATACCTCCATCCAGATCTTCTAGTTTAAGTATGCCTTCAAATCGGTTGTAATGTTTTCCTGCTTTAAAAAGCGGGGGTGGGGTCACGTTAAACGAAAGAAGCAGAGTTGTCGGGGCGGGGAGGTGGAGGACTGTCTTCCTGGCAGGACTGGGGATTAAGGGGCTGATGCATTTGCAGACTTCATTATGTTGAGTACTCTGCTTAGAGGTTGGTTCAATCTCTCCTCCCTCCACCCTACCCCCACGCCTTCTCTTGGCACATTACTTCCTGTAACATACATTTCTTAATTTAATGAGTTCATTAGTCTGTTATAGCTTTTCCATAGCTAGAATGGGCCAGAACAGTGATGAATGGTTTATCAGGAAAGTAGCTCAAGGGTAGGCCTTCATAGATACTGTGCAGCACCTTAATCAGGAAATCCAAAGAGCTGCTGGTGGGGAGGGGGGAGGGAAGGACATTTGGATCACGGGAGAATTTCTTCCCCTGGGTCTCCTGATTCAGAAACATTAAAAAATCTAATGCAGCTTTATTCTCCATCCTCCTTTAAGCTCTAAATGTCTGTCTTTTGGGCATGGACTGTAATAGACTAGGGCTTTAGGACCAGTTTCTCTGAGAATCAGCCGGTGTTCAAGAAGGGCCCTTGACACCATTCTGACTTAATGCTAGACACATCTGCAGCTACTTGGACAAAATTGACATTGTCTGGAGTGCAAAGCAATTGCCTAGCACGGCATTAGGGAGCATTTACTCTTGAGCCGTGCTACCAGACAGCAAATCTTGACCTTTAGGAGTTCAGAGATTAGATATCGTTGTTGAAGGCGTTGAAGATATTGTTAGGAATTTGTTGCTATTCAAAGCAGATATCAGGGGTTACCTATGGGTTTAATTCATCACATCAATCATTTCTGGAAGGTTCTTTTAAAGCCAAGATAGCTTCAAATAAAAACTAGGATTACTTTTACATTGATTGTCAGTAGTTGGTGAGGAGCAAAGGGGGAACACTCTTGAGATGCTGTTAAAGTCCGTATTTGTTCCTTTGCTAGCAGGCATTCTGTGGTATTGGGGAGAAAGGCGTGTTTCTCCAATAGGCATTCAAAGCAGTTGCTGCAGGAACAGGCAGGAAATGAGAATAAGAATTTGACTACTCTCTGGTGTAGATCTCTCAATCCCTTTAACACATTCAGTGCACAGATCTCCTACGGGTTACCTCAAAGTGCATCGTTTAAAAACAAAACCCGTTTAAGCCAATAGGGGTTAAATAGGGCTTATTTTGTTGAGCCAGCCTGCATAGGTACCCAGTCTCACCCTCTGTTTGTGTACGGGTGTGTATCTGTGTGTACATATATAGAATGTGAGTGTGTGTGTGTGTGTGTGCGCGCGCACACACGTGCGTATAGACAAATTATTTTATCTGGAGGTCAGTTTCCCAGTCCTCTTGATCCCAAGGGTGTACAGAAAACATTTCTGAGGGTCTCTGAAAAGGAAGTGCTGTACAGTGGCTGGACTCCAGCCACGTGATTCTTTTAGAACACTTTCACAATGATCTTTATTGATTTTTATTTACCATGCAATTACTATTAAGCATTTTTACTCAGTTCCCTATTCCATAGTCAATCAAATACCTTGAGACCTTATCTTCATTGTATCTTTTCACCTCTCCAAATTTGCTTCTTATTTCTCTCTTTTTTTTTTTTTGGAGACCGAGTCTTGCTCTGTTGCCCAGGCTGGAGTGCAGTGGCCAGATCTCAGCTCACTGCTAGCTCTGCCTCCTGGGTTTATGCCATTCTCCTGCCTCAGCCTCCCGAGTAGCCGGGACTACAGGCGCCCGCCACCACGCCCAGCTAGTTTTTTTGTATTTTTTGTAGTAGAGACGGGGTTTCACCATGTTAGCCAGGATGGTTTCGATCTCCTGACCTCGTGATCCGCCCGTCTCGGCCTCCCAAAGTGCTGGGATTACAGGCTTGAGCCACCGCGCCCGGCCTCTTATTTCTCAAAAAGGGAGTTTGTACTAGATAATCCTATAGCACTGATTTTATTGCAGCTAGAAGGTGAGAGGAGCACTTTTCAAGGTAGATGCAATAGCAACAAAAGAAACAACTAGAGCCGGGGAAGGGAGGGGTTACATACTCTAGCACAGGTAGGGGGCTGCCACCCCATGGCATAATAATGGAGAGCTGGGACACCAATGAATGGTTACCTGCAAGTCAGCATATATAGCTTAAAAAGTCAGGATAATGGGTAATTATTGTAAAGTATATTTTAGAAATATTTTTCTCTAGAATTGTCAGCATTTAAAATTTCATTGCTGGAAAGAGGAAGCTTCATTATCAAGCATAGCTCCACAGCAGGTTTTTGCTTGATGCTGCTGAAGATATGAGTCTCGCTCTGTCGCCCAGGCTGGAGTGCAATGGCACGATCTCGGCTCACTGCAACCTCCACCTCCCAGGTTCACGCCATTCTCCTGCCTCAGCCTCCTGAGTAGCTGGGATTACAGGCATGAGCCACCATGCCCAACCGAGATGCTTTGGTGGGAGGTGCATACCAGGTGATGCAATGCACTTTGTTGCTGATACTTCA
>NW_012115043.1:11815910-11832448 GCF_000951035.1 Colobus angolensis palliatus
TCAGTCTCCTGAGTAGCTGGGACTACAGGTGCCTGCCACCACACCTGGCTAATTTTTGTATTTTTATTCGAGACAGGTTTTACCATTTTGGTCAGACTGGTCTCAAACTCCTGACCTCAGGTGATCCGCCCAGCTCGCCCTCCCAAAGTTCTGGGATTACAGGCATGAGCTACCATGCCCAACCGAGATGCTTTGGTGGGAGGTGCATACCAGGTGATGCAATGCACTTTGTTGCTGATACTTCAACACTGTGCCTGCGCAGCACTCTGTAGAACTTCAATGAGGCAATGAAAAGAACCCAATTATCTTCCATTCCAGTGAAAGATACAATTCCCAGGGTAGTCTCCCTGTCATTTGCAGAAGACTTCCTATATGCCAGGCATAACACCTCATGAGGTAGGCCTTACTGCCTATTGGACAGAGAGGAAAACCAAGATTCACAAAGATAAGTAAGTTGCCTAAGGATACGTAACCACCAAGGCACATAGCTGGGATTCAAACTCAGCTCTGTCTCATTTAAAGGTTTTTGCTGGCATCACCAAACCAAGCATGGCTCCCACATGGCTGAGTAAACTGAGATACGTGCAGCTAACTGGCCTTGAACAAGTTGCAGAGGATAGCCAGAGCAAGTATTTTATTCTCAGTCTACTTGCCGCCTTCTAAACTCCACTTCCATCACTCTATGTAGATTACATCTATATTAATAGCCACTGTGAATTCATAATTTGCCAAGTGTAAATACCTATGCATGCACAAATATGTGCATTGTAAAGAATGATTACTAATCGCCTTTGCTCCCATGGAAATCTATCCATATGTGCATTATAAATGTGGCTGAGAATTTCTACCAGCCTTCAAAACCAGCCCTGTGTAGAGTTGTTGACGCTGCCTATGTACGAACTGTCTGCAGATAGTGATTTCCAGGGGAGTGATTTACTTCCCAGCAGACACCGAGATAGGGCTGGATCTGTTAGAATTCATGGGTAAGGATGTTGTTTATTTATAAGACATGCAGCCACGTAGCTGCTAGAGAGTGGATAAACCGAAAGAAGGTAATTGGGCTGAGCACAAAGCTCTGGATGTGAGAAACGAGTGAATAAGCTGATTTGGACTTCTTTGAACTTATTTATGTTAAAAATATTTTTATTAAAAAGGCAATATATCTTTATTGTAGAAAATTGAAAAAAATACCAACAAGCAGAAAGAAGTAACATTCACTCACAGTTCTATTGACTAGAGATAGCAAAAGCAAACAGGTTGGGATATATCCTTCCCCATGTAAGCCTATGTTGTTTGCAAAAGGATTATAATGTATATTCTGTTTTGTGACCAGCTTATTTCACTTAAAAATATTGGGATGACCTTTCTCTGTCATTAAATATTCTACAACATCATTTTCTATAGCTGCATGGTAACTTACTGAATGGATGTATCATTACTTACATTTATTTAGTTTAATAACTTACCTAATGTGTTTCTGTCCACACAAGATGAATGGAAGTCTTTCAATACTACTACCCAAAACAGTGTTCCCAGGTCCTGTCCTCCCTCTTCATGACTAAACGGTAAATGAAAGCCTCAGGCGACGTCTTTTCAAGCCCTCACAGCAGGCCAGGCTCATGGATTGTGTGAGATAATGTTTGAGCATGTTCAGAGAACCCCTGAAATAAGCCTGGGACTGTGGTAATTCCCTTTCCTTCCACTGAGGAAATAATCGTCCCTTGTGTTTCAAAGCCTCTATGGTTCCAGAGTACTTCCTCCTCTAGTTCAATAATTACCACTGGGTGCTGTGGTCATTGTAATCCTCCTTCCGGAAGGGAGGTGACTGAGACTCAAGAAGCTGCAGTAACTTAGCGAAGATCACCCCAATGGTGAATCTTAAAACTACACCTGAACCCAGACTTGTAGATTCCAAGTTCACTGGAATTTGTCCTCCAATGCGATGCTGTGTGAAATGGGGAGAAAGAGGAAAGAACAAAACAAAAAAGAAGAAAGAGAGAGAGAGAAAGAAGGAAGGAAGAAAGGAAGGATGGAAAAAGAAAAAGAAAGGAAGGAAGGAAGAGAGGAGGGAGAGAGGGAAGGAAGGAAGGAAGCAAGGAGGGAGGAAGGAAGAGAGGGAAGGAAGGAAGGAAGCAAGGAGGGAGGAAGGAAGAGAGGGAAGGAAGGAAGGAAGCAAGGAGGGAGGAAGGGAGGGAGGGAAGGAAGGAAGGAAGGCAGGCAGGCAGGAAGGAAGAAAGGAAGGAAGGAAGGGAGGGAGGGAAGGAAAATGATAGGTATTTGTGGCTCTGGTAGTCAGAGGTGCAGGCACGGAGGGCAGGAGGTATTCCCAGTCCATCCTGTACAAACCTATCTGTCTTCCTCCCAAAAAGACTCTCCTCTCAGAAGCCGAGGAACAGAGACGAGCAGCTTTTTCAGGTACACACTTCAGAATCATAGATCTCAAAAGACAAAGCTATTTCTCTCCCACTTTTGCAGCCACCAGATAATCAACTGCATGTACCATCTGCATGTATTGGTGGCTATCTCCCCTCACCTCACACTCTGCTGTCCTCACCCTGCAGGGAGAAGTGCTCATCATGGGGAGACACCTGGATCCATCCTCACTCCTGGAGGACTGGCCTGAATAACAGTAATTCCCCCAGAGCTCTGAGGCCTCCGGGAGCCAGGCACACAACCAATGGGCAAAACCTTCAAGGACAGCGATTTTCACTCAGCCCCTTGGTGGGCAGTGGGGTCTTAGACTTAGTGAAGGAACACAGACCTTGGAGTTTCTATGTGTTTGTATCTCATTCTAATGCTTACTAACTGTGTGCCTTGTGGAAGCCACAGGATGTTTCTGACTCCCAGTTTTCTTGTCCACAGAAAGGAGGGGAAGATTGAGCTAAGTAGTTGTAAGGATATGCAATAATATCAATAAAGTATATGTATATGCATTAAATGCCTGGCATCTATCAGGAACCCTATAAATGTTAGCATTCTCATTCTGGAGGTTACATTAGAGAGTGTATTAAAACCACGGATAGCTGTTCTCTTCATCTTAAGGGCCTCGTCTGAATCTGAGAGTCTATGATTTGGGGAGTTTATGTGTGTGTGTGGCGGGGCATGGTGATAAGGTAAACAAAGCTCAAAGGAAAAAGCTGATATTTTGAATAATAGCACTCTATCTGAATGCCTTTGGCATGTGAATGGAGTAGGCTGCTTTTCTCTAAAGCAGCAGCCACAGCTTGGCTGGGGAGTCCTCAACAGTCCCTCTAGAGTTTCATCAGTGTCTCCAAGACAACCCAGATAAATAGACAGTGAAAGCACAAATGATTTGCTTGCTGTGGAGATTTGGCAAGTCCCCTACCTGCCCCCACCCTAGTCTCTGAGCACTTCTCATGTAGAAAGTTAAGATCTGTCTTGCCCTATAACTTAGTGAACTTGGTCAGGATGATGGGAATATCCTGAAAATAAAAATGCCCAATCTGTTCTAGTGTTGCCTTTGGTTAGTGACTCCCTGAATGAGAGTGAGGTATTAAGAAACCGTGTACAATGTCAGCCCCTAGAGCTGAGTAGCTGTACTGTGTGGCTCTGCGGTCTAGGCAATTCATGGACAGCATGTCTCACCTGCTGATGAAACTCCTGGACAAGAAGATCGAGAAGCGAAACCTCAAAATGCACACCAGAACCTAAAGTTGCCAGGGGCCTCAAATCTGACCCTATCAGAAACTCAAAATGGAGATGTGTCTGAAGAAACAATGGGAGGTGGAAAGGTTAAAAAAATCAAAACATCCTGTGAATGTGGGGTTATCAGAAGCTCAAGATGGAGATGTGTCTCAAGAAACAGTGAAACATGTACAAGTTCAAAAATCTCCCCAGAAATCCACTGTATTAACAAATGGAGAGACAGCAATGCAGTCTCTCAATTCAGAATCGAAAAAGAAAAAGAAGAAGAAAAGGAGAAAAATGGTGAATGATGCTGGGCCTGATAGAAAAAAAAAGGCAAAAACTGAAAACAAAGGGGAATCTAAAGAAGAAAGTGTCGAGACTGCCAAAGAAACAGAAAATAATGTGGAGAAGCCAGATAATGAGGAAGATGACAGTGAGGTGCCCAGCCTGCTCCTGGGACTAACAGGAGCTTTTGAGGATACTTCATTTGCTTCTCTATCTAATCGTGTCAGTGAAAACACTTTGAAGGCAATAAAAGAAATGGGCTTTACGAACACGACTGAAATTCAGCATAAAAGTATCAGACCACTCCTGGAAGGCAGGGATCTTCTAGCAGCTGCAAAAACAGGCAGTGGTAAACCTTGGTTTTTCTCATCCCTGCAGTTGAACTCATTGTTAAGTTAAAGTTCATGTCCACGAATAGAACGGGGGTCCTTATTCTCTCTCCTACTAGAGAACTAGCCATGCAAACTTTTGGTGTTCGTAAGGAGCTAATGACTCACCACATGCATACCAGTGGGTTGATAACGGGTGGCGGTAACAGACCTGCTGAAGCACAGAAACTTGCTAATGGAATCAACATCATTGTGGCCACACCAAGCTGTCTGCTTGACCATATGCAGAATACACCAGGGTTTATGTATAAAAGCCTACAGTGTCTGGTTATTGATGAAGTTGATCAAATCTTGGATGCTGGGTTTGAAGAGGAATTAAAGCCAATTATTAAACTTTTGTCAACATGCAGGCAGGCTATGCTCTTCTCTGCCACCCAAACTCAAAAAGTTGAAGACCTAGCAAGGATTTCTCTGAAAAAAGGAGCCATTGTATGTTGGCATTTATGATGATAAGGCTAATGCAATAGTGGATGATCTTGAGCAGGGATACGGTGTTTGTGTCTCTGAAAAAAGCTTCCTTCTGCCCTTTACAGTCCTTAAGAAGAACCGAAAGAAGAAGGTTATGGTCTTCTTTTCATCTTGTATGTCTGTGAAATACCACTATGAGTTGCTAAACTACAAGAATTTGCTCACCTTGGCCATTCATGGAAAGCAAAAGCAAAATAAGTGCATAACCATATTCTTCCAGTTCTGCAATGCAGATTCAGGAACACTTTATTGTGTACAGATGTGGCAGCAAGAGGACTGGACATTCCTGAAGTTGACTGGATTGTTCAGCATGACCCTCTGGATGACCTTAAGGAATATATTCATCATGTAAGCAGAACAGCCAGAGGTCTAAATGAGAGAGGGCACGCCTTGCTCATTTTGTGACCAGAAGAAATGGGGTTCCTTCACTACTTGAAACAATCCAAGGTTCCATTAAGTGAATTTGACTTTTCCTGGTCTAAAATTTCTGACATTCAGTCTCAGCTTGAGGAATTGATTGAAAAGAACTACTTTCTTCCTAAGTCAGCCCTGGAAGCATATAAGTCATACACACGAGCCTATAATTTCCTTTCTCTGAAACAGATCTTTAATGTTAGTAACTTAAATTTGCCTCAAGTTGCTCTGTCATTTGGTTTCAAAGTGCCTCCATTTGTTGATCTGAAGATCAACAGCAATGAAGGCAAGCAGAAAAAGTGAGGATGCGGTGGTGAATCTGGCTACCAGAAAACCCAGAAAGTTTATAAGTCCAAAATCTTTATACACATAAGCAAGAAATCATCTGACAGCAGACAATTCTCTCACTGAAGACACGTCTGTCTTTCGTCTTGAATAACTTCGCCCTAAAATGAATTTTCCCCCTTGAATTTATACAAGGTTTGTATAAATTGACTTGGGTTGCAAGTACTGAGCACTGTTACTTCTATCAAGTCTCTTTTTTATTTTTGGGATATAAAACAGGCTTTAAATTTATTGGTCACCTAAGGGCAAAGCAAGAAATCTCTGGTCTTTCTTGTGATTACATAATATTTCAAATATCCCCATGTACACACAAATGTATGTTATTGTTTTAATATAATTCTTTTTGTACCTTTCCTTCTTGCTATGTGAAGATTTTTGTGGCGTGGGTTGCTGTGTCAACTCCTGTAAAAGGTGACCTAATGTATCGGGCAGCTGGTGGTAATGCAGAAAGGAGTCTAAGGTTATTTTTTGTTTTTAGTTGTTTCGTGAACCTTGACAGTATCTCATGACTCCTCCTGAAAATGCTGCAGTATAAGAGAGCAAAAAGATTTGGGAAATACCTAAGAAGCACCTTAGGATTAGGGTGGCATTGCTTTTATAGATTTTTGATTTTAAAGCAATGAGCCTTTCTCAGGCGTTTTGTATAAAGTGTCACTAGCTATCACAACATTTAACAGGTAGGGTGTAGGAAAAGGGTAAAACTGAGATGGTTGAGCCTCATTTCCATCAACAGAGGTGCAATACACCACATTTCTTCGTTTGGTACCATAGCAAAGACTTTAAAAAGACAGAAAGAATGGTGATGCTCCTCATTCGGATTTGTTTATTTTAAGGTGGTTTGGATTTTGGTAAGGCTTTTCACTCTACCGAGTACTTAGAAGACAAGGCTGCCAACTACCTTGAACTTGAAGCCAAGCCATCAGACAGTGCCCAGCACATACTAATGTTAGCTTCTTTTTGAGAAAAATTACCTCTTCTAGGCCCTGAAGCAAAAAATGTATTTGCTATGAAGATTGAAAAGGAACAAAATTAGAAAAAAAACACCGAAATCAGTGATTTAGTCAGATGGGTTTTTTGTTGTTGTTGTTGTAGGAGCACTTGACTTCTAGTGTGTTTTGTGTCGTATGTAACTACAAAGTAGTACATTTTGTAGCAATTCAAAGCCAAAGTTGCTAGCATCATTTTGTTCTTGTGCTGGTTAATCATAGGATCCCATTAAACGTAAGTGCACTGAGAACATTAAATGTAGAGGGAAGTGTTTGGTAAAGAATATTCCAGTAGGAAAAGAAAAGAACAATCTTCATTTCTGGGCTTGACCGTCATCACCCTGGCTGAACCTGTCTTAGGTTTCCAACCTTGACTGCTGGGCTCCTGGCTTGGTTTCTTGGATTCCTATTTCCCGGTGTGTGATAACTCTCTCCAGGATCATGTTTTCCTTTTTTATTTCAGAAATAATGTTTCTAAAAAGATGAAAAGGGAAGAATATTTAATTACTGAGCAAAAGTAAATACTAATGTTATTTTGTACCTAATCTAATTTTTATATGCGTGTTCATGGTCTTTATTTTTTTTAATCAAAAATGAAGTAATCTTCTGTCTACTACTTGTAACCAGCTTGTTTCACAACATGTAAATTTCCTGTGTCATTAAATAATTACATATAAGAAAGAAGCTATGTTCATTTTTTAGGATGAGAGCGTACTGTTCCATTCATCCCCAGAGTCAGCTTGCCTCCAGCAGCTACTGCTGCCGGATATCAACACAACAAAGAGAAACAGATGCTTCGAAGAACCCGTATTACTTGGAGGAGAGTCCAAGGAAAAGCACCCTTCCTGTGAACTATTTTTTGATCCTAGAGCAAGGGTTGTCAATCTACAAAATAGTGAACTATCAAACTGCTTTTATTTGACATTTAATTTGTTTGTCCTGTCATATATCTGATTAATCCACATGTGTTTTTTGAGCAGCTCATTGGGGTCTGGAGAGATAACATTGACAAAGTCTCCACCCTCAAGGAGTTTGGAGTCTAGTGGAATAGGGCTCCTCTGAAACTCAGGGATGTACATTTTGGTCCACCTGGCCATGGTGGGCTGTCACATCACTGTCACTAGACTGTGGTCACATCACTTTTCACCACATTTTCTTTTTTTTTGTTTTTGAGACAGAGTCTCGCTCTGTCATCCAGGCTGGAGAGCAGTGGCCGGATCTTGGCTCAGTGCAAGCTCCGCCTCCCGGGTTCACGCCATTCTCCTGCCTCAGCCTCCCGAATAGCTGGGACTACAGGTGCCCACCACCATGCCTGGCTAATTTTTTGTATTTTTAGTAGAGACGGGGTTTCACCATGTTAGCCAGGATGGTCTCAATCTCCTGACCTCATGATCCGCCCGCCTCGGCCTCCCAAAGTGCTGGGATTACAGGTGTGAGCCACCGCACCCGGCTGTCACACTTTCTTGAGCATGGTGACAAGTACCCTGGACTCCGGTTGGGCCAGGGTCCCACATGGGAGATAGAAGGATGGGGCCCCTTGCAGAGTGCATCAGAGAGTTTAAAGGGCAGGTGGTAAATCGTTTGCAAGATTCATAAACTTCTGCAAAGTCAGTTTGAAATAAATAAATACAAAAACCAAGTAAATGATACAGAACTTATTAACGAATCAAAGCTGAACATTTTCTTTTCCTGCTGCCTGTGCTCTTGTGCTAGTATTCAACAGTACACTATCTATCTGTTATCCTGTGTTTAAAAAGTTTGGTTCTTTCCTCTTTGTCCATCTCATCCTGTACAATATTTCCAATTTTAAATTTCCATTTTACTCTGTTTTTCATTCACTAGCTTACTCTCATCTAAGCTCAGTAGTGACAGAGCAAAAAATTCCAATCTAACCTCAAGCTTGGTCCTCTGCTACAGGCTCTTCCTTGGGAGAGATTGTCCCAGTCCCTAGAGTTATGACATGGAGAAAGAAGGAGAGAAAGGAAAGGCAAGGTCATGATGTGTGTGATAACAATATGAACCACAGTCCAAGCTCTCCAATCCTGAGATGCAAAAGTCTGGCAAGCCAAGCACATTCTGAAGTTTGTAGCAAACTCACTGGGTGGCACATCCGGACCTGAGCTGACATGAGTCTATTTATAACCTTGCATTTATCCTACTTAATATGAATATTCATACATTTCACTAAAGAAATATTAATATGTTTAATTATGAGATGCTGCCACATACCCTGTTGGGGTTGTTATGTAATTATGGAAAATGCCCCATATTACCTTTCTAAAATTCAAAAAATTCTGCATTCTTAAACAGATTGGTCTCATGGATTTCTTTAAAGGGATTTTGGATCTATATTTTCCTCAGTCTCTTCTATGATCCTACCTTCAATTGTCTTTCATAGAGACGATTTTTCCTTAATTTTTTTGAGAATACAAAGCAGACAATTTCCTAAACTTATTTTTACTTGTTAACTGCATAGACTTCCTCCTGCAACACCCTAAATTACCTTTTATCTTATGTATACTATGCTTAGCATCTTGGGTATTTTCGTAATTAAAAAAAATGTTGCTAGGTATTTTCTATCCTTTTTTTTTTAACAGCTTTATGGAGGTGTAATTTACATATAATAAAATTCATTTGTTTTGTGTGTACAATTGAATGACTTCAGTAACTTATCAGTTGTGTGACCATCATCACAATCTAACTGGAGAAGATTTCCACTAACCCACAAAGAAATCTCATTCATTTATAGTCACCCCCTGCAACCTGGCAAGCACTAATCTACTGTCAGTCTCTTTTGGGGCTAAAAGAGTCTCAAGAAAATATGCCATATGCCAGGCACAGCACACACAACCCTCATAAAGAAACAGAGGCTCCCATAACTGGTAAAGGATGAAGCTGGGATTTGATCCAGGTCCTCACAACTCCAGAATTCATGATCTTTCCAAGGGCTACTGACGAGATCCAGAGTGGCCTCTCACTGGACTGGGGCAGAAATGCAAGTAACCCAGGCACGGATGTTGGATATTGGATGTTGGATGTGGATGACCCACAGAGGAGTCATGAGTCTGATGACCTTTAGGTCCTAGCCAGTTCTGATCTCCCGTGATTCCATAAATCCATAAAATGCCTGCAACTAAGCCAGGGACTTACTTTAATGAATAGATAAGAATGATGTGTCATGAACAGACTAATTGCATATAAAAGGAGCACTTCTGAAGTATGCCGCTTGTTCCCTTAAGCACTTTAAATACCCCCCAGAGATGCCGTTTGTAGTCATACTTTGCATTATCAATGAAGAGGCAGTTTGCCAAGCAAAGGGGAGCATCAGCCTAACCCTGATTCAAATCACCACACATTCCAATGTATTGATGTCCAAATCAAGGAGACATTTTGATAGATTCATTTTCTCACTTCTTTAAATTTGAAGTTGGTTCTTCTGATGGACTCGTCCTGCCATGCTGGTGTTGCAGCTGCACAAGACTAGATGATGGAATGAAACACCCTGTACCATAATTGAGGAAGCAGCTGTTCTGCTATTGTTATTAGTTTTATTAAGAATTAACAACTTCCTCTGTGTCCGTTAAGAGAAGTCCATTCTGAAAGCCAGCCAAGTTCGCCTGCAGCCCTCCCAGCCACCATTTCTGCATCATGCCATGTAGAGATTATCTCTCCTCTCTGTGGCACAGGCTGTTGTCTGCTCTGCCTACCCTCCCCAAGTTTCAGGAACCATGCATTCTTTCTGTACCTTCTGCCAGAGCACAACAGGCCTAGGAAAAGATGTATGGTCCATCATTAATGCCTTGGTATACGATCAAGATCACTAAAATCCTCAAATAGAGATTCTAGGTCCATATGTTTTAAACACTGTGGCAATTTTGCAGTAAAAGGTAATTTAATTTTTGATGAAGATATTACAGGGCACAGAGAAGAGTTTGTAATCCATGGACTCTTCTAGATGCTTCTAAAATTTTGTTACATGTGATAATTAACATGAATATATCTTTTTGGTTGACAAAAAGGCTTCCTATTTTCTATCACTTAATCATCATGATCCTATGAAGATGGCCTTATTGTCCATTTTTGTTAACCTTATTAATATCAATAGTATTAATTGTTAATGATAAGGGAGATAAAGTGTGTAATGCACTTAGTACTGAATGTCTTGAATTAGAGAATAAATATGATAAGCTAGCTCTTGTGATTTTTTTTTTTTTTAGACAAGAGTTTTGCTCTGTTCCCAGGCTGGAGTGCAGTGGCCCTATCTCAGTTCACTGCAACCTCCAGCTCCCAGGTTCAAGAGATTTTCCTGCCTCAGCCTCCCAAGTGGCTGAGACTACAAGTGCACGCCACCACACTTGGCTAATTTTTGTATTGTTAGTAGAGACAGGGTTTCACTATGTTGGCCAGGCCGGTCTCGAACTCCTGATCTCAGGTGATCCAACCACGTTGGCCTCCCAAAGTGCTGAGATTACAGGTGTGAGCCAGTGCACCAGCTCTTGTGATTTTTTAAATCTTCATCTTTACTTTTAGGACAAGGAAAACAAGGCTCAGAGATATTAAGGAATTTGCCCAAGGTTCACACAGCCTGTAAGAGTGGAGTAGATGTTGGAATTTCACCTCAGTTTCCTCTGGGACACATTCTCCATTACAGCCTGACAAGTGTGGCCTTGCCCAAGGTCGCAGAGAAAATAAGCAGCAGAGTGGAGAATTGAACGCAAGTCCTCTTGCTGGGTTCCATGCCTTTTTAATCAAACTATGTCGCTGCCACTGGCATGACAGACTACAGAATCAAGGGCCTGAGCGGAAGGCTTGCGCTTGATAACAAATTTCCCAGACTATGAAATTCTTTGCTTCTACTCGGCCAACTAAAAAGAAGACAGCTTCTGTGTAGGGAAAACTCTCTCTAATCCTGTTTTTCCTCTATTCTCACATCACAGTAATCATCAACATAGGAGAAGACTTCTGTGACTAGGTGTGGGTTTTTTCCTCACACACCAAGCAGTGGACACCACCTGGGTATCCTCTAATTCATTTCCGGCACTGTCTACCTGGAGACGATGTCAGATCTCACGGGTTGAGCATTCAGTCCCCAACCAAGACTGGCCCCCTCTAACACACACCAGTGACAAGGCTGGGCCTCCAGAGCTTCCGACCAACTGGCCTCAAGTTGGGGTTCCCATGACGCCCTCTTGGGGTTCAAATAATTTGCCAGAGCAGCTCACAGAACTCAGGGAAACACTTATCCACATTTACCAGTTTATTATAAAGGATATTGCAAATGATGCAGATGAAAAGATGCTTAGGGCAGGAAAAGGGGGAAGGGGCCCAAAGTTTCCATGCCCTCCCTGAGGCACTACCCTCCAGGAACCTGCAGTTCCACTATCCAGAAGCTCACTGACCCCAGCCCTCTTGGGTTTTTATGGAAGCTCCATGAAGTGAGCATTTCTTCCCTAAGGTATAGAGGGGTGGGACCCTCTCATGGGAGGGTCTTAGTACCCAAAATCAGAAAGGCAGAGGAAAAGTAGAGTCCTGCCTTGGAGTAGATTAAAGGAGGGCAGGAGGAGGTCAGAGGCTGCCCCTGTGACCTCATACACCCAACATTATAACGAAAGACTGCAACAAGGTCTATAACTATCAGCCAGAAACCGTGGACAAAAGCCAGTATACGTTATAAACCACAGGCTCCCTACCACACATAGCAGCAAAGTGGCTGTGTTTAGACTTAGAAATGTATATACCTGAGCTATTTTACTAGGATTATTTTTCTTCTGGAATTTGTTTTCTTTGTCAAGGCAGTACTCAGTGGAGAGATTTTTTTTTTAATTAACAGCAAACTAATAATATAGGATTTTCCTAAGTGTTCTCTCATTTCTGTGACTTCATTACAATTTGTTCTCTGCTCTGACTTCTCAACATAGCACCATGAGATTTTCCTGCATCTGCACGTTTAAGCAAAAAAGTGCCTTCAAATGCTTCTCTCTAAAGCATATTTCCACACGACAGCACTCATCTTGCTAGAGAGTGAGGTTGTCTGAAGACTACTTTGGGGTGCCTGAGCCAGCATGAATGGGGACACCAGGTTATGTTCCATTTTATTTTATTATTTCATTTCATTTCATTTCATTTTTTGAGATAGAGTCTTGCTCTGTTGCCCAGGCTGGAGTGCAGTGGCACAATCTTGGCTCACTGCAAACTCCACCTCCTGGGTACAAGTGATTCTCCGGCATCAGCCTCCTGAGTAGCGGGGATTACAGGTTCCCACCACTATGCCTGCCTAATTTTTGTATTTCTAGTAGAGACGGGGTTTCGTCATGTTGGTCGGACTGGTCTCAAACTCCTGACCTAAGGTGATTCGCCTGCCTTGGCCTCCCAAATTGTTAGGATTACAGGTGTGAGCCACTGCGCGCGGCCTTATGTTCCACATTTGAATTCCTCATTTGCAAGAGGGGGATTTTAGTAATAAAATGCTGCTAAAATTGGTCTATGTCTAAATCAGTATCCTGAGAAACAAGATGGTAATGAGGGGGAAAGGATGGATAGTGGGAAATGTATCTGGAAAAAATAATTCCATCAGGAAAGCTTGTGATGGGCCTCTCCTTGCTAGTTGGAACAGAACTCCTCTTAGGCATTTGTTTAATATCAACCCATGCTTTTTTGTTTGTTTGCTAGTTTTTCTATTTTGTTAAACTGTAAAATTTCTCTCACTTTTGCTCATTTCTCTGATCATTAATTTTGAAATTGAGACATATTTTAACATGGAGTTTTTGGTCATCATTTCCTTTCTTCAAATACTACTGTTAAAATGACAGAGACTGTCAAAGTGGACAGGCCATTTCTTCACTGGCTGTGTGGAAGGAGCAATTTAGCTGTGTATTCACTGTTGTGAAGACTGGCCTGAGGTCTTTCTTATGCAAAATCCTCTCTGGTATGACATATCCTCCAGACCAGAAGTTGTAAAGCAGAAGGAGCAGAAAGCTCAGACCAAATCAGGCCCATGGACATATTTTATTTGGCTCACACAATTGAAAAAAAAAATTTTTTAATAGTTACCTTTTTTTTTTTTTGAGATGGAATCTCACTCTGTTGCCCAGGCTGGAGTGCAGTGGTGCCATCTCGGCTCACTGCAGACTCTACCTGCTGGATTCCAGCAATTCTCCTGCCTCAGCCTCCCAAGTAGCTGGGATCACAGGCATGCGCCACCACACTCAGCAAATTTTTGTATTTTTAGTAGAGATGGGGTTTCACCATGTTGGCCAGACTGGTTTTGAACTCCTGACCTCAAATGATCCACCCACCTCAGCCTCCCAAAGTGCTAGGATTACAGGCGTGAGCCACCACGCCCAGCTGTTGCCATCTTTCTAAACTGGGAGAGTTCACATAAAAATCCTTGTTTCTGGCATCCTTTGAAAAAGTCCAAAGCTCTGCAAACCAGGAGTGCAATTGCCCATAGTGACAGGAGCTACCAGTCCTACAGCTGGGTCCTTTCAGAAGGGGCGTTTGTGGTCTGGGCTGCAGTGGTCCCCACCTCTTCCTGATGTCTTGAGAAAAGCTTGGCTCTTGTAGGCATCTGAGATTCCAATCCGAGGAGATTGTTCAGTGGCTGTCACCACAAACAAACAAAAACATCGGCACTTCTCAATATTATTATAAGAACCCACAGTGATATGTCAATATTTGGGAAAAGGGGTATATGAGTCAGCCCACACATGAGCATGTGCTTATTAATTTAGTTCTATCGCGGAGCGAGGTGTCCACGGTTCACTACGTGGCCATACACTCTCCTCACTCCTGCCCCAGCAAGCCCCAGAGAGGGCAGAGTGTTCATTTCAGATGCTGCCTGGGCCATCAGTGCCTGCCCTCACAAATGCCATGGTGTTGGGCATGCCATTTAACCTCTCCTAGTCCCAGTATTTCTCTATAAGACAAGGATGCTGCAAGGGTAGAATGAACAAATGCATATTTGCACAGACCTGACTCCATACATGTTGCCTGCTTCTGTTCTCCTCCTTCAAGCCAATAACTAGATTGAGCTGGCAAGCTCCTTAACGGCACTGACAGCCAACCTGGTCAAAATGGTTGCTGCCCAAAAGCACACAGAGCCTTCCCTGTGGAGAAGCGATGTAACGAGGGTCTCCAGTGAATACAGAAAGCCCTTCTGCAGCAGCCTGGGCATCCTGGGAGCCCAGGTGCCCCCGAGCCAGGCAGGATCTCTCCAGATGATGTCTTCCCTGGGGATGGTAGACAGGACATGTCCTCTGTCATGGTCATTACTGAACTGCAACTACATTAAAAGGAAGTATGGAGACTGTGAATTTGAGATCACATTTCAGAGTGGAGCCCAAGGCTTCCAGTTAAGTGTGAACAGTGTATGGGAGATAACAATGGGGAGTGAGATAAGCTAAAAGTGTTATACATGAATTTACATTCAATAAAAAACCCTTCCAGCTATAATTATCACATTTTTGCTAATATTGAGATACTAGATGTCAGATTTAATATTTGAGTAAACTAATTAAAGAATGTTTTTGCCTAGCCTTGACAAACAATCTTTTCTAGTGAAAGTTTCGAAAGTGCTTTTTTTTTTTTTTTTTGGCTGAAGCTGATCTACATGACCAGCACTTTCTGGGGTTGGAACCACCAGAGTATCTTGCCTCTGCGTTTCCTTTTCTCCATCCCTCTCCACCTCTCTCTCCCAATCCCAGCTCTGTTTTGTGTTCTTATTGTTAAGGGCACAATTTTCAGACTGTGTTAATGTGTCTTTTTTATGCATTTGCCAAATAGTTCTAGGTGGAATTGCCTCTTAAGATTTCTCCTTTGGCTGTGGCACATTCAGACTCAAATTGTTGTGCTCAGTAGGGCCATTGTCACATTATAACAGGGAAAATGCTTCATCGTGTGTTATAGAGCAAGATGGAATCTTTGCTGAGGAGCTTGGGGATCAAAGCGGAGGGAAAAGATTAATTTTTATGCATTGAGTCATTATGGACGGAGAAGGAGACATTAAGATTGCCAGAGAGAAGATTTTCTCATCTAATATCGACATAGACAATGTGTTGAGATGACTATTGGCTCCGTTCTTAGATTTGTTTCTACTGTTAAAGTGCTCAGATCTGGATCATAAGCTTATTTACATGTATTTCAAGTTTTAGAAAGAGACTTCCTTTTAAAAAGATACAATCTTCCCAGGACTTAAGTACACCTAAACATATTTTGATTATTTTTACTCCATAAAAATGCATAGCTATGTTTCAGACATAATAAAAGACGGGAAAAAAGTTAAAAAAATTCACTTTTTACTAGGATAATTCAGCAACTCTAGTGAAGTATTTCCTTTTAAATGATGCTACTTGTTAACATGCTTGCAAACATAAGTACACGATTTTCTATCCTGTTTCTTTTGTTCACCTAGTATTATACTAATATGGGGTTTCCACACCCTTACATAGATTCTCTCAACCACCTGTGCCCAGTTTATTAAGCTCTTCTGTTAAACATTTAGACAATATTTCCCCTTTTTTCCTACTTTTATAGAAAAAGGCCAGGTGCAGTGGCTGTCACCTGTAATCCCAGCACTTTGGGAAGCCAAGGCGGGAGGATTGCTTGAGCCCAGGAGTTCAAGACCAGCCTGGGCGACATAGCAAGACCCCATCTCTATAAAAAAAATTTTTTTAATAGCCAGGCATGGTGACATACACCTATGGTCCCAGCTACTCAGGACGCTGAGGTGGGAGAATTACTTGAGCCCATAAGTTTGAGGCTGCAGTGAGCTGTGATCGTACCATTGTGCTCCATCCAGCCTCAGCAACAGAGCAAGACCTGTTTCAAAAAAAAAAAAAAAAAAAAAAAACAGAAAAAAAAAACTTATTTATGTTTACGTGCATCTGGAGTTTGTCATGTTTTATAGAATGAATTCTCCAAAGTGGAATTTCTGTATCAAATGTTATAAATAATTTTAAGATTCTGATGCAAAGTACAAAATTTATTTTTAAATGAATTCCACCAA
>NW_012115043.1:11832688-11866584 GCF_000951035.1 Colobus angolensis palliatus
CTCCATCCAGCCTCAGCAACAGAGCAAGACCTGTTACAAAAAAAAAAAAAAAAAAACAGAAACAGAAAAGAAAAACATATATATGTTTTTGTGCATCTGGATTTTGTCATGTTTTATAGAATAAATTCTCCAAAGTGGAATTTCTGTATCAAATGTTATAAATAATTTTAAGATTCTGATGCAAAGTACAAAATTTATTTTTAAATGAATTCCACCAATTTTCACCTTAACTGCATAAGAATGTCCTTTTACTACATCAGGTGCCATTTTAGCCAATTTGATAAAGGTATCTCTTGAACATTTAGGAAAAAATATGGTTTTCATAATTTGCCTTAAATTTTTTGATAAATCACCAACTACTATATATGATAGCATTTATTATTGTTACCAACAATTACCTTCAATAAACAGTGTAACATTTAATGACAAAACATTAGTATGTCAGAGTACTGAAGGGCAGTGTAGGATGATGGTGAGTGTGGGCTTGGAAGTCAGGCTGCCTGGCCTCAATGCTGGGCTCTACCACTTACCAGCTAAGTGACCTAAGACCAGGGTTTTTCAACCTTGGTCCTGCTGACATTTGGAGCTATTCATGAGCGGAGAAGGAAGGATGCTATCTTATTTAGCAGCATCCCCGGGCCTCTATCCTAATCACTGCCCTCCTCTACACTCACGCCCAGTGTGACAACCCAAAATGCAAACATTGCCGAGTGTTCCTTGGGGGCAGATTACCAACCCTCTCGGTGCTTAGCTTCCGTATGTGTAAGATGGGGGATAGTAATACTCACCTCAAAGAGTTATTGGAAGGGCAAAATAGATTTGTCCCTGTAGAGCAGAGAAGAGGGATTGTCACTTGCCAAGGACACAGTCAACATTGACTATTAGTCATATCAAATTTCTGATGACTGTTCTTAAATAAAATGCTTGCGTATTACTTTTACTGTAAAACTCACTGAATATAATTTGAAATGTTTGGAAAAGTATCAGAAGATAATAAGGATTTCCTACAATCTTAACAGCCAGGGACAATCCTATTAACGTTAAAGTATGTTTTCTTCTTATGCACCTAGAAGAGTTCCTGGCACGTTACAGATACTCAATAAATGTGTTAGGCAAATATAAAAAGTGAGAACAGGCTATGTATGCCATCTATAAAGTTTTGCATCCTATTTTTCTTCCTTACAACCACATACTGGCTACTTGCCTCTGTATTTGGAAATTCTTTGGAAATACGTTTTTGTTTTATGTTGTTTTGTTTTGTTTCTGAGATGCAGTCTCACTCTGTCATTCAGGCTGGAGTGCAGTGGCGCAATCTCGGCTCACTGCGACCTCTGCCTCCCGGGTTCAAGCAATTCTCCTGCCTCAGCCTCCTGAGTAGTTGGGATTACAGGTGTGCGCCACCACACCAAGCTAATTTTTGTATTGTTAGTAGAGATAGAGTTTTGCCATGTTGGCCAGGCTGGTCTCAAACTCCTGATCTGCCCCTCTCGGCCTCCCAATGTGCTGGGATTATAGGCATGAGCCATCGTGCCTGGGGGAAAATATGTTTAATTGCTTCAAAATATCAACTCTGAGTGTTCTCTAATTTAATTAACCATCATAATTTTGAGAATATACATGATGTTAGCTTTTTAAAATAAATAATATATCTCCAGCTTTTTGTTATGAAAATGTTTAAACATAAAGGTTGAAAGGATAGTACAATGCATATCACGGCACCGTGTTTTAAATGTATTTTAAATGTTTGCCATATTTATTCTCTTTATTTGTGTGTGTGTGTGTATGTGTGATCTGCATGGATATAGACACATGTAATAAGTTGTTTGCTTTTTTTTACTGTTTTGTAGGACCATTTAAAGGTAAATTGTCGGCTGGATGTGGTGGTTTATGCCTATAATCCTAGCACTTTGGGAGGCCAAGGCAGAATAAATTTTTAAAAAATATATTGTAAAAATAAGCAAAGAGGAAATTGTAAGCATTGTAACATTTTACTTCTAAAGACTTCAACATAACTCTCCTAAGAGTAAAGACATTCTACACGTGACCACAATACATTTATTATGCCTAAGAAAATTAACAGTAATTCTCTAACATCATCTAATATGTTGTCTGTATTCAAATTTTCCCAGTTGTCCCCAAAATATTTTTATAGTTAGCTTTTTTTTCTCTGCCAAAATCCCAGGAAAGATGAACTGCATTTGGTTGTTATAACTCTAATTTCTTTTAGTCTAGAATAGAGCCACCTTTGTATTGGCTTATTAATGACTTTTTTAAGATATTAGGCGACTTGTTTTTAAGAACATTCCATTTTCTGGGTTTGTCTTATTGTTCCCTTAGAGTGTCATTTAACTTGTTTCTCCAGTTCCTGGATTTCCTGAAACTGTAAGTTAGGTCCAATGTCTTCATTAGATTTAGGTAAATAATTTGGCAAGGATACTTCGTAGGTGGTTACATTCTCAGAAGAATATAGCAACAGGTTGTCCCATGATCAGAGATGTAATATTTGATTACTTGGTTAAGGTGGTAACCAGTAGATTTCTTTACTTAAGGTATGTTTTTCACTTTGTAGTTAGTATGTAGTCTATGGATGCTTCTTTGGTACCACGTGACTATCCTGTTCCCTAACAATTTTCCGTCCAGTGGTTTCAGCACCGTTGGTGATTCTTGCCTAAACCAGTCATTTCACTGGGAGCTGCAAATGGTGATTTTTCTAGTTCTGTCATTTTGCTTACATTTGATAGATGCCATTCCTCTGGAAAGAAGGGTTTTCCCTTTCAAAATGCAGAATAAATGCTTACTTCTTATGTTCTTAATACTAAAGAGTGATAAATAAGTTTTTGTTTCTTTCTCTTTCAATTTACTATTTATTTTCGTTATTATAATAATGAAAATAAATCAAATAATAGTGAATATATTCACTATTATTTACTATTTTATTTTCGTTTATAAAAATAAAAATTAAAAAAGAATAGAGACTGGATGTGGTGGCTCATGTTTGTAATTCCAGCACTTTGGGAGACTGAGGCAGGCGGATCACCTGAGGTCGGGAGTTTGAGACCAGCCTGGCTAGCATGGTGAAGCACCATCTCTACTAAAAATATTAAAATTAGCCAGGCATGGTGGCACACACCAGTAATTCCAGCTACTTGGGAGGCTGAGGCAGGAGAATTGCTTGAACCCGGGAGGCAGAGGTTGCAGTGAGCCAAGATGATGCAACTGCACTCCAGCCTGGGAGACAGAGTGAGACTGTTTCCAAAAAAAAGAAAAAAAAAAAAAAGACAGGGTTTCACCATGTTGCCCAGGTTAGTCTCGAACTCCTGGACTCAAGCAATCCTGCTGCATTGGCCTCCCAAAGTGCTGGGATTACAGGCATGAGCCACCATACCTAGCCACTACTATTGTTTTTTTACTGTAGATGCATGAATTTTTCTTTAATGTTTTACAATCAGTTATAATAACTTTCTGATGCTCAAGCTGTCCACTGGGCACCCCTCCAAGCTGGCTTCCAGGTCTCTTGGCATCTGTCTGTTAGTCTTTGGTTTTCCTTGCTTTTTGACTTGATGTGCCTCAGGCTTCTTTTATGATTTCCTGCCTCTGCTCTGGAATCAGCCATTTCTCCAAGGAGCCTTTGTTCTTTTTAGTCAGAAATGATATAAATAATCTTTTGATTAATACCTTTGTACATAAGATTTTTATCAAAATTACTCGAAATTATTTTGACAAAGATTGTAAACTTTTTAATGCCTTTAATATATCTTGTAAAGTTTCTGTATAGAAAAGTAGTAATAACATAGACTTCTACTAACATGTTTGAAAATGTCTATCTCACTGCATTCATACTGACATTAAATTTTAATATGATAAGTAAATCTATGACAAGTAAGATTGAACAGCTCAGTTTATTAATGTTTATAGATCTATTAGTTTTCATATATTTTGCCCTTTTTCTATTGTGGTACAATGTACTTATTTGAAATTTTTAAAAGTATGCTTAAGACTTTAATTCTATCAACTGAGCTTGCTTCAAATACTTTTTCCAGAGTGTTTGGGTATTTGTTTGGTTTTTTAGTGTCGGACATTTTTATTTTTTATTTAATTTAATTTAATTAATTAATTTATTTATTTTTTGAGACGGAGTCTCGCTCTGTCGCCCAGGCTGGAGTGCAGTGGCCAGATCTCTGCTCACTGGAAGCTCCGCCTCCTGGGTTCACGTCATTCTCCTGCCTCAGCCTTCCGAGTAGCTGGGACTACAGGCGCCGCCACCTCGCCGGGCTAATCTTTTGTATTTTTAGTAGAGATGGGGTTTCACAGTGTTAGCCAGGATGGTCTCTATCTCCTGACCTCGTGATCTGCCCACCTCGGCCTCCCAAAGTGTTGGGATTACAGGCGTGAGCCACCGCGCCTGGCCATTTTTATTTTTTAAGTTGTCGAATCTATTTGCTTTTTCCTTGATGATTTCATCCATTTTTTTAGTGCTTAAAAATTCCTTGTCTAGTCTAAGAAGAGTTAAGTGTTTTCATATATTTTCGTTTAATTTAAAATTTGTAAAATAAAACTAAGTTTTAAATATTCATACTTTTTAAACCAAGTGGAATATATTCAGGGCTATAGTTTAAAGTGAGGATCTAAAAATTTTTTTCCCAAAGCTAATTTTTCTCATAATGTAAGAGGGATAATCCCTCACTTTCTCACTGGTGTGTCCTTCATTTTATATGTTCAATATAGATATAGATATATTCATATGTATTTATATATAAATTATATATATCAGCTTACATTCATCTGTTTTTACACATTTGCCATACTGTTTCAATTATTAAAACTTTTAAATACATTTTAAAATACCAAAACCTTTTTTCTCTCAATACATTTTTTCTTCAAGATAAACTTTAGAATAATTTTGTCACTTTCAGAAAAGATTTCATTTCACTTAAGCTGTTTAGCTTATTACTTTCAAGGTGGTACTTTGGAATTTTGCAATAATATTAAAACTTGCTTTGGGATGACGTAGTATATCACAACATGAAAGCACTCTAAGTTGCCTCAGGCCTCTGTGATGGAGCATGGCCATAGCACCAGTCGAGGCAGAAGGCTTAGCAACAGTTAGGTCCTAAAGGCTCTTACGTGTACTCTATAAATACGTACAAATATTATGTATCGATTTTTTATACAAGGGTCTTGAGATAAAAGCAGATGTTCCCTTTTCGTGTCTTAAAAAGATCAATGTGGTTACTGAAACCATTGTTTCTAATCCAACAATTGAAACATAGGGTCTAAAAGGTGGAATGATATTTATAGAAATACAGGCAAATAATAGTATAAATTTGAACTACCCTGGGAAATCTGAGATGTACATGACTATTGGTCATGCGGACACTACATTCAGACATTCTGTTTACAGTATTTATTCCGACGAAGTAGTGTTTGTTTTGTTTTCCTTCCTTGTTTTTTTTTTGTTTGTTTTTTTTTTTGTTGTTGTTTTTTCTGAGGCAACGTCTTGCTCTGTCAGCCGGGCTGGAGTTCAGTGGTGTGACTTACTGCAACCTCTGCCTCCCAGGTTCAAAGCCATCATGGACTAAGTCTGAACATCAAGCCATATAGTAGCCCAGCTTACAGTATGAGAAAGTGGCAAAAAGCATGTTCTTTGGTGTCAGACAGACATTGGTTTGGGTCTTTAATCTGCTCCTTTCCAGTATTGTGATCTTGGATAGTAACATTGTACCTGCCTTGTTGAGTTGAGAAGATTAAATCAGGGCAGTATGTAAAGAACTCAGCACATAGTAAATGCTTTATCATATCAGCCAGATTATCCCTATCTTTAATACAATTACTCCTGCTGCTATTATTATGTATTTTTGGTTTTTGCTCAGGATCAAGGTGACTGAGATCTTTTTATGAACCTTAGAGCTCTGCTTTGTATTTCCATACAGCAACCCAGTTATATGCAGTTCAAAGATTCTACCCATTGCTTATAGCCTTGATCACTGGCATGTTTTTCTGTAGAAAACAGTCAATGCCAACTATTAGTGACCTCTCTGGGAAGAAATACAGTGTCAGTAAGATACTCATAAAAAAACCAAAGGGGGGAAAAAGTGACATCATTTCAGAGTAGGACAAAAACAATTAAAATTAAAACAAAAACCAGAATCTCCATCCACTCTTAGACTCTCCTGGGAAGGCACACTTTCAATCTAGGGCTAAGTGTAGCTGAAGTCAAAGCATTAACTTACATATTTGCCTATTTTAAGCAGTGTATCTCATGCTCTTTTCTTGGCATTAAAAGACAATATTTCTACCTGTTCTCTTAAAAGGAAATTAGGTCTTATTACCATCCTTATAACACAGCCTTTACAACAGAGGACAGCCTTTTAAAGATTCAGCCTCGAATTTAAATGTGACATTATAGAGCTGTCTGGGCATTTGGATAATTTCTTTAGACATCTCAAAGTGGCACATATAGGGTCATTAATCAACAGCTCAATATTTTATTCATATACTGGCTGCGAAAAGCAAGAGGAAGACTGAGATCAAAGATGAGGAAGGAATTATTAGTAACATAGTGCATCAAAATAATCAGGTTTTTAAATGGGCAGGGGAGTTAAAAAAAGAAAAAAAGGAGAAAATAAAAGAAAAAGAGTTAACATGGCTGAGACATTAGGCTTCCTAAAAAAAACCAATCACAGGTCTAATTAGTGAAAAACACTAATTATAATTCAAGTTATAGTTAGAGAGTTTGCTATGCTTACGTTGGAGTAAATCCGTAAACTGATTACAATAAGGTGGTCAAAGTCACTATAGCCACTACATATGGCCTGAAAAGCTAGGTAGATTCTCTTGAACCTCTGCTTCTTCCTTCCCTTCCTTTAGCCAATGTCTTTGTTCAGGTCTTGGTTATGTGTCATCTCACTTCTGACACACACCTAAAAACGTATCTCTCTTCATCCAGTCTTCCTCACTCCATTTCGTTTTCCTCCCTCTCTGCTGCAGGAGCCATCCTGCTAAAACTCAAAGCAGACCCTGTCAGCTCTACCTAAAGTCCTTCTGTACCTGTTCATTGCTTAAGATTTGTTCACTTTTCCGTATGTATGTTAGACCTCAATAAAAAATGACAAGAAGGAAGTAGCCATTTTGAGAGGGTCTGGGGAAGCATCCAACAGCAGAAGCTGCAAAGTTAAAGATGATCAGTGGAGCACGTGTGGTTATGTTGAGGAACAGGGAAAGGCCAGTGTGGCTGAGTGTAAATGAAGGGGAAGGACAGAGGAGGGCAAAGAGTGGGGCAGGGTACATGACAGAGACTTTGTGCTTTATTCTAAGTGAAGTGAAACCCCATTTGAGGGTTTTAAGTGGGGGAATATCATATCATTTCACTTATGCTTCAGAAAGATTACTCCGGCTGCTTTATGGAAGAACTTTAAGGAGCAAAAATGAGGCAGAAAGACAAGTTAGCAGGCTGCAGCAGTGCTTTAAGCAAGAGATGGTGGTAGCTTGGAGCAGTGTTCGGGCAGCAGAAATTGCAAATATTCACCATACTGTCTTTATTCGTTGAACTGCTGATAGTCATTTGGGTTGCTTTCAGCTGGAGCTGTTGTAATGTCCCTGTGCATATTCTTATAGCTGTCATTTGGGGCACAGATATATGCGTTTTTATTGAGTATGTATCTAGGAGTGGAAATACTGGGTCAAATGGTGTAGCAGACATGAACTCTAACCATACACTCGACCTTTACCTCAACGCTCTGGAAGTGGCTTGCTGAAAACACAGGCATCTCTCTGTTGAGGGACTTTTATTTAGCCATGGTTGAATATTTGGCCCACATGAGCCCAGAGGTATCAGAAAAATAACTCTCCATGGTATGAACTGAATGTTTGTGTCCCCACAAAATCCATGTGTTGAAACCCTAATCCCCAATGTGATGATATTTGGTGGGGTCTTCCGAAGGTGATTCATTCTTGAGAGTAGAACTGTCATGAATAGGATTAGTGCCCTTATAAGAAGAGACATGAGAAAGGTGATATATATATTATATCATATATCATATGATATATCATATATCTAATATATATATAATATATAGATAGATATCCCTCTGCCCCTCTGCCATATGAGGATACAGGGAGAAGGAGGCTGTTTATAAGCCAGGAAGACGGTCCTCACCAGAACTCAATCTTGCTGGCACCTGATCTTGGACTTCCAGCCTTCACAATTGTGAGAAGTAAATGTAAATGTAAGTCACCCAGTCTGTGATATCTTGTTATAGCAGCCTGAACTGACTGAGGCAACCCCAGAAGCAACATTCAATAGGTAAATCTGGTTGATCAAACCCCAGATCCCTTGCTCCTTATTTGGGATAACTCAATTCTACACAGACTCTCAGAGTTCCCCAGCAGGACTGAGCTCCAATTGCTTACTGTGGTAACTACATAATAAGGCATGCTTATTGGCTTTATTCCCTTCACTGTACCACTTTCAAATTCCCCTGCTGGTGTTTCCATGTTTCTTTTAGCCCTGCTGCCTTGATTGTGCTCTGATGCCTTAACATAACTGGTTTTATTTGCTTCTTTCTAATTGTAGCCTGCTTTTATAACGTGTAAGGGTTGATCTGGTACACGCTGCTCAGCCAGTCATTAGAGTAGAGTCTCCAAACATTTTCATGTAGCTATTTATATTATATAGCTCAGCTTGCCTGGGAGCCTTCAGTCAGCAACTTGGATTGGCCATTCCATCTAGAATTGTCAACAGTGAATGTTGGAGACAAGCTAGAACTGAAGACAAAAATTTGCCATAGTGCACCCCCCAAAGGAGCATTGATGAAAGTCAACTCACTCAATATTCTATTAACTTTTAAGTGTGTGGAATAGGGGCTACAGTGGCAAGCAACTGGACAACCTTTGCCGTCAGAACGAGTCCTTCCTTCTCTACATTTTCTGTAGAGCACTCATATATTTTTATATCTAATGATTTGCATAAGAAAAAGCATCATATGCCAAAGTGCGAAGAGAAATTTGTTTGCACACGTTTTTCACCTGGACTATACCATCTCTTAAGGAATAATGTTATGGATCCAAGTTGTTTCACTCATAGTTTATTTTCTTTCTATTGATCTTGAAAACGACATCTAATACACAGGTATGCTTTGTTTAAGCATGTCTTATTTTCTCTTCTTTCACAGCCCTCTTCTTTGTCTTGAAATGTTGGAAAACAGAACCTAAGTAATTATTACAATTAAGTTAAAAATTTAACCCCAAGCAGGCTGTGCTGCAAAAAGAGGGCCTTAAGAGGGTAAGAGTGTTTCATTTACTAATCTCTTAAAAGCTATTTTTAAAAGATGTTTATTAAGCATCTACTATGGCCAAGTGAAGTGGCTCACTGTAATCCCTGTAATCCTAGCATTTTGGGAGGCCAAGGCAGGTGGATCTCCTGAGGTCATGAGTTCAAGACCAGCCTTGTCAACATGGTGAAACCTCATCTCTACTAAAAAAAAAAAAAAAATACAAAAAATTAGCCAGACATGGTGGCAGGCACCTGTAATCCCAGCTACTGAGGAGGCTAAGGCAGGAGAATTGCTTGTACCCAGGAGATGGAGGTTGTAGAGAGCCAAGATTGTGCCACTGCACTCCAGCCTGGGCAACAGGAGTGAAACACTGCCTCAAAAAAAAAAAAAAAAAAAGCATCTGCTATGTGCCAGCAACTGAGGATATAGAGGACAACAAAAGAAATTTTTTAAAAAATTGTATATTGTATTCCCATGGGCATTCTAGAAGGAGAGAGAAAGGACAAATGAGTAAGTGAAATATATGCCAAGTGAAGTATGCCAAGTGAAGGAAAGTACTGTGAAAAGCAGAGAAGGGCATATCCCTTCACTCATCTGCTCAAATGCAGCTGGAAAGAGTAAATAATCCTGGTGGGTCAATTCTAAAGCAGAAGAGTGCCAATATCCAAACCAGGAGGAATACTCCTCTAAGGTACCCTGACCTACAGAGCTGAGAAGAGGTCTGGAATTGTCAATGGAAGCAGTAATTCTTCTGCATGTCAGGTCCAAAGGGTAAAGAGCCTAAGACTAGGAAAGGAAGAGCCCAGGTTGGGGGCTGGGGGTACTGGGAGGCAGGAATTGGTCTATGAGCGTGGATCAGAACCAAATTCAGGAGGGAAGAGCCTGGAAACAATGAGTTCCATGGTGCAAGCTACAGGGAATTCCTACTGGACTGAGGAACTTACACAAAGCTGGCAAAAATCAGTGACCAATATCTAAACACTTGCTTCTAGACCCTTGACTAAGACACTCTCTAGGAGTTCTCTTCGGGACACATAGTGTTTCTTATGACATCACTTACTACTATTTATTCACATGGGAGAATGCAATAGAAATGATTTTTAAATATCTTGTTTCATTTACACGTGAATGCAGAGAGGGCCTACTGCCCCAGATGCCCAAGGACCACAGCAGAATGAAGATACCAAACTTTCAATGCCTAACTCAGGGGCTGATGAGTCTCCTGAATCCCTCTACCCCCAGAGCTGTCCTCCACTCCATGGGGGGATAAGTGATGCCACATCTGCCAACTAAGGGAAGTCTCCCCTCTTTCAGGAGAGTGGAGGAAGCCAGACAGAGGCACAATCTCAGGCAAAGTCCCACGGAGAGCAGCTTCCACCTGATACCGCTGGGGACCTCTAGTGTGTGACTTATGTCTCAGAATTGTACTAACTTGAGGCGGAGGAACTGAAGCTTTCACACCCCTCTATCCATCTATCTATTGGCCAAGAGCTGCCCCAGGAGGGTCTAAATACCTAGACAGGGCTGGCTCTCCAGTATGAAGCAAAGCAGGCTGAGGGCAGTCTCCCCAAAACAGCTGAAGATGCTGGCTGGCAACAGTGAAAACCTAACAGCCTGAAGATTTTCTCTCTCTCTCTCTGTGTGTGTGTGTGTGTGCGTGTCTTCTCTCTCTCTCTCTCTCTCTGTGTGTGTGTGTGTGTGTGTGTGTCTTCTCTCTCCATGTGTCTCTCTTTCTCTTTTTCTGTGTGGGTATGTCCTCTCTGTCTCTGCTTCTTTCTATCTCTTTCTGTCTCTCTCTATATTTCTCTCTCTGTCTCTGCATCTCTCTGTCTTTCTCTGTCTCTCTCTGTCCCTGTCTTTGTATTTCTCCCATTCTGTCTCTGTCTCTCTCTCTGTGTGTCTCTCTCTCTATCTCTGTCTCTCTCTCTCTGATGTGCATGCACACACACACATAGCCACAGCCACACATACCACACAGCCACGTACACCACACAGTAAAAAGGAATCTGAAGCATTCTGGTCAGAGCACCAGCATTTTGTACTATTGTGAGCTCCTGCTAACTATTTTGATTCCGTAAGTTCCACTGTCCAAACAAACAAATGCAGTACAGAAACACTGCAGCTGGTGCCTCCACCACAGGATGTGTTTTGATGTAAATCCTTCACTTGCATCTTCAGTAAGGTGGCATGCTATGTCTTCGAGTAGAGGTGGTGATCCTGTTTGCAGACAGCTCAGATAAACAGGTTAGTCCTGGAAAAGAGAAAGGCACTGTGGTCATCATCCATTTAAGGCAATTAAGAGTTGATTGTATTTAAAACAGATCAGGTGATCCTATGGAAACTACAACTGAATCCCCCTCCACCTCTGCTTTTTTTAAGTGGAGAGGGCCCCAGTATGATTATTTCTAGTAGTACTTTTCACATGTGCCTCTTCCTTAACTCTCTCTGTTGGGTTGAGTGAGCAGAAGGTATGGGCAGAAACTAAGCTGGTAAGGTAGTCCATCACAGAATAGGCAGGCCCTACCTCACTGATAAACCCCCTGAACGGGAGAGCACCTGAATATCCCTGTTTCATTCCTGCCCCCTTCATCCCTTCAGTAGATAGCGTCCACTAGCCACAGGTGTCCAGGCAAAACAACCACAGCTTATGAACATTGGTTCATTTAACAAATACACATAGTCAGGTCCCAGCACAGGCACAGCCAAGACTTTGCCCTGTAGGTTGTCACTCTCACACATTCTTCCCAGGAGCGTGTGTGTCTGTCAGTGGCTACTGTAATCTGGTGTTGGGAATTCATTTTGAACGGGGCCTATGCGTACCACTGCGTTAGGTACTTTTTGTGATGGATGAAACAAACACCCGAAGAGAGACGATGTCAACTGGCCAGACCTGAATTAACAGTCAACATATTTACAGATTAAGTTCAACTATGACAGACATCTTCCTTTGTTTTCATCTTTAACTAAGCTGCCTTCCTACATCTATGGAGTCACGACCCTGCTCTATAGACCTGCTGTAAGACAGATACACTAGAAAATATTGAATTTCCATTTTATTGAGAGATTTCCTGCTGAAATAGCTCTGTGGGGGCTGGATGATTTAGCTAGCTACATGTTATTCAGATTTTTTCCCAGAATTGATTAGCAAACTGGATCATGACTTCAGCGGAGGTTTCTCTTACTAGTCACTTGATATAAGTGCTTCCTTTTCATTTCAAATTCCTGAACAAACTGAACCTAATTTTGTAAAAGTGACTGGATACATCTGGGCATAATTGCAAAATGAGTTTAACCAGGAAGGTAAAATAATGTTATACATAGACATCAAAATTTCTAAGAACAAGGAGAGAGGAAGAGGAACTGGGACTCATGCATCCTGGAATGACAGAATGCAGCTGTTGATGACATCTGCAGAGCCAGCTGTTGGCATTCGACTTGACAATGTCTCTTGCTACGCATGGAGAGGGATGTGTGTTCACTTCTGATAAAATAATGCACGGTCAGCATACGCGCGCAATAAGCTCTAAAGCATTGATTTGGGACCAAGGAAAAGTGATTTAGCCAAAAATGCAAGTGTTTTTTTTTTTTTCTTTCAAAATAAGATACAACTTAATTCATACTGTGGCTGAAATACAAATATATTTGAAGTCCCTAATTCATTTGCTCTTACCATTCCCCTGTATGTGAAACAACCTCTCCCCTTCTTCCTACCTCTCCCCTACTCTGTGTTGTTCACAGATTCACGTCCACAGCTGAAAACTCGGAAACCATTCAATGTTGAATCACTCATGAATTTGATAACAACACCATATATCATGTGCTTTTCAATTTACAGGTACTTTTTTTTTTTTTTTTTTGAGACAGGGTCTCTCTTTGTCACCTAGGCTGGAGTGCAATGGCATGATCTCAGCTCACTGCAGCCTCTGCCTCCCAGGTTCAAGCAATTCTTGTGCCTCAGCCACCAAAGCAGCTGGGATTACAGGCACGTGCCACCCATGCCCGGCTAACTTTTGAATTTTTAGCAGAGACAGGGTCTTGTCATGTTGATCAGGCTGGTCTTGAACTCCTGGCTTCATGTGATCTACCCTCCTCAGCCTCCCAAAGTGCTGGGATTACAAGCATGAACCACTGTGCCTGGCCCACAACACACTTTTATATAGATTATTACATACAAGTCTCTTAGTGCCCTTATGAGGCTTCTTGTGTTATCCCATTGTGCAGATAAGAAAACTGAGACTCAGGGTGGTCATGACAGGTTAGGTGACTTGCCCTCGGTCCTGGGTTTTTGGAGTCCTGGGTAAGAACTCAGGTTAGTTATTTTGTTTTGTTTTTACTACCCAGCACCGCGTATATCAATTTGCAATTCTCCCATGGACCTACATGATGACATTAGAGCAATGAAATAAAAACAACATCTTAAGACACCCAGCCAGGTGGGCTCATGCCTGTAATTCCAGCACTTTGGGAGGCTGGCGCGGGCAGATCACTTGAGGCCAGGAGTTTGAGACCAGCCTGACCAACATGGTGAAATCCCATCTCTACTAAAAATACAAAAAAAAAAAAAAAAAGATTAGCTCCGTGTGGTGGCATGTGCCTGTAATCCCAGCTACTCGGGAGGCTGAGGCAGGAGAATCACTTGAACCAGGGAGGCGGAGGTTGCAGTGAGCAGAGATTGTGCCATTGCACTCTAGCCTGGGCAACAGAGCAAGACTCCATCTCAAAAAAGAAAAGAAAAGACACTTCCTTTCCTTGATGCTGCCTCATGTTGTGGAAGATTGGTCTTCATTCATTTCTTCTGCTAGGAAATGACTGCCCTTTATATGGCAGAAGAGACAATTGCCTACATGAAAACGTTTTATGCAGGGATCAGAAGAGCTCCTCTGCTCAGAGCTCCACCCCATCTAAGGTCAGTGGTCTGAAAGTCCACCTTTCTTCTGGGTACCTCACTCTTTGGATCTCTTTTAAAATGCAAATGTCTGGGAAAAGTGTCACATTGATTTAATTTGAGCTAAGATGTTTGTTGCTGATTCACTCAATTCAGCTGCATAATGACAGAGACACCTAGGACAGCCTAGAAAGAGTCCAGTGCGCTAAAAAGGAAGGGGTGGGCAATGAAGAAGAGTGGAACTTCAATAAACATACGTGCTTCTGAAAAGATTCCAGCTGGAAGTTCTTGGGACTGAGAACCCAGGAGCCTAGACCCAGCACATCTTCATACTAGGAGGTATGAGAACCAGCCCTACCTTTGTGGGTACCAGGAGTAGGAAGAGGCCAGGGCAGCCAGCAGCAGAGGACTGGGTTCCCTCAGAATTGAGCTCAGGGGTCTCCGAGGGGGCCAGTCTTGGGCTACCAGCTAGTTTCACCTGGGATGCGTCAGCAGAGCTGGGAACACAGGTGGAGCTGGCCAGACAGGGTGCTATGCACTGACTTGGCCCACAGCGGGTGATTTCCAGAGTTGTCTGGCTGTGGAAGCCAGAGTTGGCAACCTCCTCTTTGTGTCTGACAAATCCCTGGGTTGCTCTTCGTACAATGATTGATGCTACCATTATAGCAAACGACTGTGAAGGCAGGAACTATCAGGGGAAGTGACTTCTGTATTTTTATTTAGCTGGGAGAGAAAAGAACCCAGTAATATGAAAGCATGGGGATGAAGGTTTAAATCAAGATCTCAGGCCTCGCCTATTCTTTTGTGGATCACTGCTCTGAGAATGGAGAAATCTGGAATTCCCTGCTTTATGATTAAAGCTATGAGGGCTAAGAATGGGCAGGTTTTGAGGCCTGTTTATTTAACATATGGAGTTATACGTTCTATATATTCCAATTTTCCTTTGATTTTGGGGGGATTTGCTGACTGATCCAGTCATGCTGTCTTACTACATTTCTAGTGCTGAAACAGAGTAATTTGAGTCCAGTGTATAAGGCACAAGCAATTTCAGAATAAGAGGCAAGAACCTCTGGGAGCTTGCCTTTCATACTTTACTTCACAAATTGAGAGTGGTTTTGACTCTTCATGTTCCCAGCTATGCCTCATTGGTATAGATTTAGAAATTCTTTTCTCCAGAGTTTGCATCCACCAGAGAGGGAGGGATGGGGAAAATCCCCTCGCATAAGCAACCGCAGCATGATTGTAGAGATAGCAAACCTCTCTTCCCAAAGCTGTCATTGCTCCGGACTCTGACCTAGTTATCTCTGATTTCTAAGTTAGACCATGGAAAGAATTCCAAGGCAATCACCTCAATTCCCCAAACCCTCAGAACTACCCTGTTTCAGAGAAAGCTGATCACAGAAGCAAGATGGTGTTGGACAAGGACGGAGAGGGACCATGTTCTCCATGCAGGTAGCTGAGGCTCATTTTCATACAGTCTCACAATGAGAGAAGAGATTTAAAATTGTATGTCATATGAAAAATCGAGGAAGGTCATAACTGGAATGTGATTCAGGATAGAAAAATATAGAAGTGCAATATATGTCTTAGTTAGACTAGGTAATTTATAAAGAAAAGAAATTTATTTCTCATAGCTGTGGAGGCCTGAAAGTCCATGATGGATCCAGATGCCTGCAATCCAGTGTCTACTGAAAATTCCATCTCTGCTTCATGGATGATGCCTCTTGCTGTATCCTTAGGTAAAGGAAGAAGGGATGAATACTGTGTCCTCACGTGACAGAAGGGGCGGAAGGCAGGAAAAGGGGCCAAACAGGCTCCCTCAAGCCCTTTTAAAAGCGCACAATCCCGTTCATGTGAGTGGATCCTTCGTGACCTAATCACCTCCTGAAAGCTCCACACCTTAATACTGTCGCTTTGGGGATTACGTTTTAACACGAATCCTGGAGGCACACAAACATTCAAACCTTCCCAATGTACTAACTTGTCTTCTAAGTATGTTCTACAAGGTATAATTCCATTTGAGGTGTTTGTACTTAATATTGGAAGCAAATCGATTTCAGTTTGACTTTGACATTTTGAACCTTCTCATCCAAGCCACCAGGTTCCACTCCAGCAGGAATGAGAGGCTGGATGCAATTGAAGATATTAATAATAACAGCTATGATTTATTGACTATTTTCTGTGTACTGGGCACTGGGCTAAAAAGTTTCCATGCATAGTTTGTTTAATCTTCAAAACAACCCTTTAGGGTGTTTTCTTTTTTCGTTATTTTTTAATTGTGAAAGATACTGGAGTGAGTTCACAGGTGAGGAAAATGTCATTTCGAGATAGTAAGAAATTTGCCCATGGTGTCATAGCTATTACTAGTATGTACCACAATCATCCACTTTTGTCCAGATCTGCATCTTGACTGACAACTAACCTTGGCTGTCTCCAAAATAGCTTCTGGTACAGTAAATAGAGGAAAAGAAGAAATATATTTATTCTTCATCCATGAAAGAGGGGCTTGAGGAGAGTGACAGTCTCTCATTAAAATTTGGCCAAGAATTTCATGGCAAATATTGAAGCAACGAATGTGAAATTTGTTCAGTATTCCAACAGCAGGCTTCCCAGTGAATTGACTATACAAATATCTTCTTCCCAATTAGTTGAATGCTCTGTGAAAGAAAGACGTGTTCCCCCCACTGTTTCTCCTAGCAGCCTCAAGCTTGTTTTAGGAGGCTGTTGAGGAAACGGATCAGGACTGGGAAGAAACAGAACGTTTCTGGAATCCTCAAGGATGCAGACTCTTCTCACATTAGGCAAAAATTATTATTGATTCATAGCTTAGCTTTGAGACCACCTAGGCAGAGGGAAGCTGGCCCTGCCTGACTCTCCTAGATGGCTGGATGGAGCCCAAGGCCTGTCCTCCTCAAAGCAGCTTGGGAATGGCATCTTCTTTAATCCACGTCCCTTCTGGCCACATCCCACACCTGTTAGCCTGGAAGGCATCGCCAGCAAGAGAGCAGGTGAAGTAATACATCTCAGGGCTGTCAATTACGCAGGCTGGTTATGCACTTGGATCACAGGGGGCCCAGTGGAGTCTCCGTCAGGTGCATTTCTGGACTTCTGCCTCACTTCACCCTAGCAGAATGAAACAGAGGCCAGCTATGGCCATCTCTCTCTTCTTTGCCATTTTCTCCCACCACTCTCCCCACATTCTTCTGCTACCTATAATTTTTACTGAATAACAGAAAGCTTAAACCAAGCTGAAATAGGCAAACAGAAGAATTTTTCCAGTTGGTTAATCTAAAGCATAAGGCTCCATGTCCAAAAGTGACCTGGTTGAGACCAATGTATGCTTCAGCCAGAAATACTTGACTCCTCCTAGAAACATTCCTCCAGACCCCTGGAGCACCTGCGTGGTGCTTTTTCCAGAGTCGTGCATGAGGTGACCTGAATGAGAGAATCCCTGGGTACTGCACGGTGAAGATTAAATGTGCTAGTGCAGGCAAGCAATGAGAACAATGCCAGGCACGTAAGAAAAGATCAGTCAATGTTAGCTACTATTAATGTCAGCCAACTATCCCTTTCCATTGATTAACAAGGAAACTGAGGCCCAGAAACATAAAGTGACCTTCTCAAAATGGCATGGAAACTCAGCAGCCATTTTGGAACTGGAATCTCAGACTCATGGTTCTTTTCACATGTTATTCATTCACTCAATAACCATTTATTAAGTTTTTTATTCTGTACTGAGCACTGGCCAAAGATGCAAAAGTGGAAAAGACATTCAAAGATAATGGAAGAGCCCAGCAGGAGCTCCTTGTTTATCAAAGGGAAAATGTGACCCATGTATATCACATGCTGATACCCGGCTGGGGTCTAAGGCTGATTTTCAAGTTATCTGGGTCATTTTGAAATTTCTACCAGGTAAAGTCAATAGTAATGATGCTTGATGCCAAGTTAAAATATTATTTTAAAATATTAAACATTTTTAATTATTTATGCATTTATTATTTATGCAATTCACCTCATATTCCAGTATTTTTTCAAAGGTGATTGCACATACTGGTAACATTCTGATAGATAATCATTCCAGCAACGATTCTTATGAAAACGTTCCGTAGATTCACCACTGCTCCTCCCATGAGATCCATTTCAACCCTCAAGATACTCCATGACAGAATATTAGGATACTGGAGGCCAGCTTTGTGCTTTGGAAAAAGCTTCCCTTTCTCCTTTACTCCCTTCCTTCCTTTTTCCTTTTCTCTTCTCTTCTTTCCTTCCTTTTTTTTTTTTTTCAAACCAGTGTCTCATTCTGTTGCCCAGAGTACAGTGGCACAATCAATGCTTACTGCAATCTCAACCTCCCAGGCTCAAGTGATTCTCCAACCTCAGCCTCCCAAGTAGCTGGAACTACAGGTGTGCCACCACATCGACTAATTTTTGTATTTTTTGTAGAGATGGGGTTTCATCAGGTTGTCCAGGCTGGTCTCAAACTCCAGGGATCAAGCAATCCTCCTGCCCTGGCTTCCCAAAGTGTTGTGATTATAGGCATGAACCTCCATACCCAGGCTCTTTCTTTCTTTCTAAGGTCAATATCCCCCATTTAATGAACAAAGGTCTTGAATAACCATAATCACCTTAGAAACAGGATTTTACATTCCATTAAGCAAGACTAGCCAGATGTAGGCCTGGAAATCCAAATTTCCCTAAAATAGTAACTACCAAACTTGGAAAGGACAGTAGAATGAAAACTCCTCAAATGCTTGGTGGGTGTTTAAGGAGTTTGCATTCTACTGTCCTTTCTTTAGAAAATGACAGAAGCTCCCCTGGCATGGGTCTCACATGGGGTGCACGATAGACAATTAGAAAAGATATCATCTTTACATTTAGAGTCTGACATTAAGGACATGAAGAAACTGTTTCAGTCATGGATGGGGGAAGGGGAATTGAACCATCTAGAGAGGGAAGCAGTTGGTAGGACAGGCTATACCTGGCTGAGTTGAATGTGTTTCTCTGGCTTCCTTTATCCTCTGCTATGAACTTGCAGAGGGCCCTAGCTATGCCTAGATTTAAAAATCCTTTTTTCCAGGGTTTATATCCATCAGGCTGAGCTGATATAACTAGTTTAGTAGAAGGTACTTAAATAGAAACCAGTTTTCATTTATTCATTCATGTATTCATTAAGCACCTATTGGGTGCCATATGTCAGCAGGTGTTAGGAGCAGACTATGGCTCTATGAAGGAGACTTCCCTGAGAAGCAAATACAGATAAAGAGGAGGCTGCAACCTCACCGCTCATGTGACCGAATCCTGCCTGGGTATCGTGGGTACTATGAGCACATTGCCTACCTGTGACATTCATCCACCCCCGATCCTTGCTCCTAATAACCTGATCAAAGAACCTTGCTTACCCATGTGATATTTTGGTGATTATCAAATGAGCTAACATATGTGAACAGGTTTTGTAATTTGGGTGGCGGCCAGAGAAGCATGCGCCATTGTGTGAGTAATGGTGTCTCTAGTGTGGGAAATGGAGGGTACGGTAATGAGAACTCAAGGCATATGATCTCATTTCAGCTTCACCTGTTCATATATGTTTTTGGTGAAAGTGAAAGATGGATAATTATTTGTGCCTGAGGGCAGAGTTTGTGAAAGTACAAGGGAAGGGAGAGTTGGACATGGCTATGAAATAACACTCCCACTCACTCCCCTGGCTCCTTAAGTATGTCAGGTGGAACCTGTAAATATCACCTACAGTGCTTAGAAGGAGCGACATTTGCCTTTTTTCTGTTCTTGTTAAGTTTTTAAATGAAAATCTGTTTTTTAGGAGTATATGTGTCTGTTTCTACAGATCTAACACGCATTGATATAAGATTAATGAGGAGCACAAGGAGCTGGTATTAACACCAGAACGTAAGACTTCCTCCCCTGGCTCCTCTGGCCAGGGGTTCTCCTTCTGACACAAGCACCATCATGCCAGGGTACACATGGCAGGGAAGGGACTAGGAAGACAGGATTTGGAGACATTTTAGTTCCACCAACAGGTACTGAATGCCCACTCTGTGCCAGCTTGTGTTCAATACTGATAATACCAAGAGGAAGCTCTGAGGACAGGCTTTCAGAGTGCATCTTCCTGGAAGGCAAGGCACCTAAAGCGATAATTTCAAAATAATGCAGAATGTACTATGCAAAAAAGTATACAAAGGATCTTTTACAGGTGGTGTTTTTCTAGAAAAGTGACACCTGAACTGACTCTTAAAGGTCTATCGGGGATAGCTGGTTGAAAGGAAGGGAAGGCCAGTTCAGCAGGGGACTGGCAGGGACAAAGATATTGAGTCCTGAACCAAGGACCAGAGGAGGGGGGAAAAGATTGAGGAATAAAATGGGAGAGGCAGGGCAGCGGGAACCTACCTGTCATTTGACATTGCTGTTGCTAAATTTCAAAGCCTAGGGAGATTGGTGAGAGATCAGATAAGTTCCCCAGGAATGGTAGGAAAGAAGATGCAAAATTCAAGAACTTTTAGCCAAAGCGAAGACAAACAGGTTGCAAAGATCTATGTAAGCAGATTTTAGAGTTCAAGACATCAAAAAATTTACAAGGGCATTAGTATCGGTAGTTCTGACTACAGAGCAAGAGCCACTGGTTTGTGCCTTTTATGTTATGTGATTAGTGTGGGATGTAGACAAGAAGCTTAAGGGTGAATGCTGACCCAGCTTGCAGGAGGGACAGAGACTCTGGGATAATCCAGCTGAAGCCTGCTGTCCTCAAAAACACTGTCCTTTAGACCCATGGATGTATATATGCCCCCTTTCAAGCTCACTGGTATGTTTGCTTAATAATGGATCGCACGTTTACTAAAGGAATTTAGTACCTCTGTAATAAATGAAAATCTGTTTGTTTGTTTGCTTGTTTGTTTGTTTGTTTGTTTGTGATGGAGTCTTGTTCTGTCACCCAGGCTGGACTCAGGTGCAATCTCAGCTCACTACAACCTCCGTCTCCCAGGTTCAAGCGATTCTCCTGCCTCAGCCTCCCAAGTAGCTAGGATTACAGGTTTGCGCCACCACGCCTGGCTAATTTTTATATTTTTAGTAGAGATGGGGTTTCACCATGTTGGCCAGGCTGGTCTCAAACTCCTGACCTCAAGTGATCTGCCTGCCTCGGCCTCCCAGAGTGCTGGGATTACAGGCATGAGTCACTGCGCCAGGCCTGAAAATCTTTTAAAATAACCCTTTTTCCCAGATAAAAATAGATATACGTTTTCTTTTAGAAAATGTGTATAATACAGATAAGTCTGAGAAATAAAATGTAGTTGCATTATCAAATAATAATCACTGGTATTTTATTTATATAGCATATTTTTTATTTCCCATTTTTAGACTTCCCATTATAGAATGAATGCTGTTCATGCTTTTGAGTTTAAAGTTTACACAGAGACGATGGATGTGCCAGTTACGCTTTTACTACCTCTCAACTTCAAATGTATTTATCTCTGCTCTGCACTTGATACTGGAGCTGGGTCCTGTAGACATTTCTCTTTTTCCAGCTGGCTTAATGTTAGGCTTGTTAAAGAGAGGGTCTGGAATGAGACTTCAAGGCCAAACAGAAGGAAGGAGTTACCCTTCCTGTTTGTGGCCTCAGAGCCAGCAGAGCAGTATGAAGGAAGCTGGGCACTGCTCAGCTCAGTATCTTGTGTGCACCAGCTCTGCCAATCTGCACCCTCCAGCAAATTTTTTCACTACCCAGGGACCATTGCTATGGACCAGCTCCCACCTGCAGCCTCTGGTGAGTTTCTCCAGTGCCTGGCAAGCTGCTCCTACAGTCCACTTCCAGCCCACACCCTCTGGCAAGGGTCTCTGCCATCGTCAGGCTGACTTTTCCTCTTGCGCGGGGTAAGTTCTTAGTTCCTTCTTCTTATTACTCTATGAATGTGTTACTTCTAAACCCCTTACAGTTCATCTTGTTCTTTTTCCTAGTTAACCACCTTTACTAGTTAACACATCTTTATATTAAGATTTATCTGTTTGAACAGTTGGTGGTGTTTCTACTTCCTGATTGGACCCTGACTAATACAGAGGGAAAAGAGGAGAGATGTGACAGGCAAAATGGGAGAAAAAACCTGTTCTCTCTCAATTCCCTACAAAATTATCTCTCTCTCTCTTATACACACACACACACACACACACCCCTACCCAAAGGCCACTGAGAACCACTAGTTTTCTGCATTCTTTGTTGTAACCTGGATTTCCCAGAAAGCAGACCTGAGAAGGGCGTATGTACTATGCTTTTGTTTGTGAGTGCAGTCACAGGAAGGAAGAGTAAAGATCAGGGTGTGAAGGTAGGGAAGGAGAGAAACCCAGTGAAAAGAGCCATTATCACCCTTTAAGCACGACTGATTGCACAACCCTGCCAAACTTTCAAAAAGTGGCATAAATGGCATTATGCTCTCCATTGGCTCCCATGCCTAAGAGGTGCGTCGTATGCATGTCAGTTCTTCACTGTGCATTAAGTCATTACTATGATACATCTTGTTACAATATCTGTACATCTTTAATTATATTCTCAGAGTAAATTATTTAAAATATATTTATTGTGTCAAAGGATAGAGAATGTGTATCTCCAACCAGAAGTTCTACTAGAAATTTCAGATATCCAGAATTCCTTATATCCTAAGCATCCTGGTTTGTAGAAATGTCATGTTTACTGTATTTTCTTCAGTCAAATACTTCCATTGTAAGACAGAGTTATCATTAATTTAATAGCATGACTTTGTGTGTTTGTGGTGGAGGATGAGATGGGGTGGAACTACCAAAAGACATATATTCAAACAGAATTTGCTTGCTAATTGCTAACTGATATACATCTATCCGTAACATTCTAGGCCACTTTATTTTTTTGATTTCACAGAGTTGTAGTCTACCTTCAAATTCTTCAGATTCTTCTGAATCCCTTTTGACCAATAGGAGCCCCACTCACGGGGGGCTCTGCCAAATGCCCTTGCCTTTCCTGGATGGAATGGCAGGAAGCAGAGTAGCTGGCAGGAGCCCACCATGTCCTTAAGAGAGTACACACTCTCAAAGCTGGTTGAAAAACTGGACTAGCCAAGTATGTCATAATTCCCAAGAGGCAAGAGCAGAACCAGGAGTGGGAAATAAAGTAAAAAGATCAGGAGCCAGGGAGACCCAGGAACTAAGGAAGTGAGGGAAACAGAGGAAAGAACCAAGCAGAGGGACCCAGGACCTTACTGGGAATGAAGCCAGAACGCCTAGACCTCCTCCTTATTAGCTTTTATAAATAGTGTGGGTTAAAGACCCTGTATTAAAGATAGAGGATCCGCTAGGTAGAGAACTGACCTTGAACAACTCCAGTTTCTTCTGCCTGCCAACTCTACTCCTACCTTGAAGTCCAGATTTTTCTCCAGAGTGTTTTCCTCTCCTTTGTGAGAAAATCATACTACCATTTCTACAGGATATTGGTGTCTACAGCTTTTCCTCCAAGAATAGCCTTGGATTTCTTTCCTGAAATCATAATTTACACTGCAAAAGAGAAAAAGAGAGTGCACCATTCTGTGCATAATTCTATTGGCTATGGAAACTCTGAAGACAAGGGACATGGGCCACCTGTCTGGACTCCTTTGTGTGCTTGTTGATTCACCCTGCATGACCACCCTAGGCAGACCTCACTGGCCCTGATTCTTCTATCACAGATGCCCTCTCCTCCACTTCACCTGCCCACTACTGCATCCAAATTGTTGGATTCAATATTTTGTTCAGGTTCAGCAGTCTACCTGGTTGGCCCAGGCCTTTAACCCAAGTCCTTTGCCCACAAACGTTGTAAAAGCTGGTAAGAAGTCATTCTGCGGATTCTAGTGTTATTCCCAACAAAAAGTCCTCCTTATTCCTCAGTATTTGAGTGAATATGAGAAATTGGCATTTGCTAGCTTTCTTGGAGTTTCAGTTCACTTGGTGGATTTGAATCTTTGTACAACCAACTTGAACAGTCTAAAGAACTAGAAGGAGACTCATGGGGCTATCCTCTCCAATAAAGAAGTATTTTCAATATCAAACAACCCTTCCCAGAGCTTGTAGTAGCAAGAATGATCTGGGGGAATCTTGGATGCCTACCACAAGGTTAGATACTGGGGGAGAGGGAGGCATTAGAAAGCATGATTCTGGCTGAAGTGGAGCTGGAGATATAAATTCACATGGCTCTTAATGTGTTGGGGGGTCACAGATCCGTTGAAATCCGTTGAAAGCTACGAATGCTCTCACAGAAAAATGCACATACACATAAAATTTTGTGCATAATTCTCAGTACTCATGCCCCACCCCCCACCGCCATTTGGAAACCTGTCTCTGGACCCTGACTATAAAAGTCCCCAACTTAGATAAATAAATGAAAAATAATATACAATATAAACAAGAAACAAGAAAACAAGAAAAAGATCAGGAGCTAAATTAAACAGTAGATGTATGAATCTGTATAAACTTACTGTAAACGCTAGAAGGACTTTAGAAAATGTGACCAACATTGAAAGTCTCTGAAAATATGATCTAGGGGTTGTGTGATGCAGATGAGCCTTGTCTGGATCCTTGGCTTCCAAGGCTTTCTTGGTATTTGCCTTTGCTCCATACTAATATTACATGTAAGGTATTACTTGGTATCCAATAAATACTTTTTTTGAGATGAATGAACTTGAATTCCTCATATGGGCACCATATCTTTGCTGCCCTATAAAAGCCTACCACCTGTGTCTGGTTTGGTGCGAAACACCCCAGGAGGGCAGTGAGTCTGCTTGAAGGTAGGTGTGGAGTTTCACTTAGGAAAGGACTCAATGCTTCCAAGAGTTGTGCAGAAAAGCGTCTGAGTCCTGGGTAGAAGGAAACCAGAAAAACTTGAAACAATCAGAACTATTTTATTTGATTTTTAACAGCAAGTACAAGTTTAAAGTATAGCTTGACATCAATTTAAAATTTACAATTACAGCATTCTGAATGTTTTCCTTCAGCCAATATTCATGGAGAGCCTGTTATATTTTAGATGTGTGCTAGATACTACAGATCTAGATTTTTGCAAAAATGAACATGACAGACCTGAATCCTGTCCTCACCCAAATTAATCCGGAAGTGACTACAGAGGCCACCTCCCTGGTCATTCTGTAAACAGAGAAAGCAAGACCCAGTGAAAGGGGTCATAATTTTCCCAAGATCACACAGCTAATTAGGGACACAGTTATGACCAGAACCCAGGGCTTCTGGCCTTCCAAGAACACAATCATCTCAGTAAGAATTTGATGATAAAATTGGGGGATTAAAATATTTCTCCATCAAACATTTCATTAAACTTTTTTTTTCTTTTTTGAGACAGAGTCTCCTCTGTCACTCGGGCTGGAATGCAGTGGTGTCATCTCGGCTCACTGAAACCACCACCTCCTGGGTTCAAGTGATTCTCCTGCCTCAGCCTCCCAAGTAGCTGCAACTACAGGTGTGTGCCACCACGCCCAGCTAATTTTGTATTTTTAGTAGAGATGAGGTTTCACTGTGTTGGCCAGGCTGGTCTCGAACTCCTGACCTCAAACGATCTACCCACCCGAGCCTCCCAAAGTGCTGGGATTACAGAGAAGAGCCACTGCACCCGGCCAAGCATTTTATTTAGCATCTACTGTTTTCTGTACCAGTCCTTGGCTAAGTGTCCAAGATACCGAAATGTATGATACACTACTTGACCTTCTAAGATATGGCAGCTAAAGTAAATTTGATTGTAGAAGCCAATGATTTGATAATAAAGTGGCTTTTTATATAGGCAAGCTCTGCCTAAACAAACAAAAAACCTTAATTTAGGGGATCACAGCCAATTGTTGAGAGGAAAAACAGGAAAACAGAAAAAGGAGACAAATGGCAACGGTAAAGATGTAGAGCAGAAATTGAGCCGTGTTTTGGCGGTTTCAGTGTTTTACTCGAAAGGGGTTGGGTTCCCCTTTGCAACCTTGTAAACCACACTGGCAAAGAACACCAACCCGTTTGGGAACCTGCACAGCTGCAGAGCCAAGTCAGCATTGAAAGGGAGTGAAAGGATAGCATCAAAAAGTTCAGTTACTGGGGTGGGGTAAGAAGACCTGACCATAAATACTTTGGCCAGATAGAATTTCTAACACATTGTAGTGCCTGGGGCTTGCAGGTGGGCCTTTGAAATCTTTCCTCGGGGCTTGGCAACAGTGTGGTGCCTCTGTTCATGCCTTTATTGATGTATCCATTAGAAAGTGACATGATTTGCTTACTAAGTTTCTGTTTAATTTGCATCTTAATGTCCTATCATTAAGATATAAATACAGGCATAGGGAATTGAGTAATTTAGAAATTCCCTCTGGGAATTTGGCAACAGGACTGTGAACATGGAAGGCTGTAGCCTGGAAAAGTGGGTATCTGAGCAGATCCACACCTTGAGAAGTGTTTGGAAAAGAACCTACCTGCCGCAGCATCTCACCTGAAAGTCCGAGGTGCAGGTGCGTGCCATTAGCAGCATGTATTTTACGTCAGACGTAGGTGCTGGCCAGGGTCAGTTCTTCACGTCTCCAAGAAGCCTGTGGTGTTTGCTCGTTTTCCTCCTTGTGTTTTCTGCCTACAGAGGTTTGTAGACACTGCCAAGGTGTTTGCCTCCAGATCCACAGGCAATTTTGCTTCAGAACTATCTGTGGTTTGGGCACCTCAGTAGTGGAATAACATAAGGAAAACAAGGGGAGCCAAACAGCCCGGAGTTTCAATCTTTCCATGAGTTATGCAACATCTCTGAATCTTAGTGAGTCTTATCTGGAAAATGGCTATCACAGTTAATTTGAAAAATTGTTGTGAAGCCTAAATGAGTTAATAAATGAGTTAATATACTTACAATGCCTAATAGGTTACACAAGTCAGCAGAAGCCTAAAATCATCCATGTTCTTCGCTTTCCTGATAGCACCTCTTTGACTTCTGAACTTCTCTGACTTCCACATGAAGCTCTATGAGGACCCAATGGAGGGCTCTTGATCATCCAAAATGCATTTTTCTCTGGCTCACTCTGCAGAATGAAAGTTGACAGCCTAGAATGGCTGCTTCTCGTAAATGGGCAAAGAGCATTGAACGGCTTAAGTCATTTTAGGAAATAGCTTGGTTCAGCCCCACTCTTTCCTCTCTCCAGAGCTGAGAGCCCCAGCTGTGTGTACACAACATGGGGGGTTGAAAGTGCACTAGAGAGCATGTCATTCAACCCTCTCCATTTAAAGATGAAAAAATTGAGAGTGGGAAGGATGGAGGGATGTGCCCAAAGCCATGTAGCTACTTAGTTGCAGAATTGTGAGAAGATCTAATCTCCTGTTTTTATGGAAATGTCATCATTTTCAAAGGACTTTCATGATTTTTACTTTATTTCATCCTCGTGGCAAATTTAAGAAGAGGAAGAAAGTAGTGTTATTCCCACTTTACAGATGAGTAAACTGAAATTTAAAGAGGAAGCAAAATGTAGGCCTCAAACCCAAGTCTGTGAACTCCAGGCCCCACTCAACTGCCAATGCTTTTTCTTTTTTTGAAAGAGACAGGGTCTTGCTCTGTCACCCAGGCTGGAGTGCAGTGGTGCAATCACAGCTCACTGCAGCCTCAAACTCCTGGGCTCAAGTGATCCCTTCACCTCAGCCTCCCTAGTAGCTGGAACTATAGGCACACGCCATCACATCCGGCTAATTTTTAATTTTTTTGTAGAGACAGGATCTTCCTATGCTGCCTGGGCTGGTGTTGAACTCCTGGGCTCAAGTGATCCTCCCACCTCAGCCTCCCAAAGTGCTGTGATCACTAGCATGAGACACCATGCCTGGCAATGCTTTTTTCATTAGCTCTGAAAAGTGTAGCCATGGCCCAGACCCAAGATACCTCACATATCACAGTAAGGAGGAAAGGAAGGAAAATGCTCACATTAATCCTTAAAGGCAAAGGACCAGACCTTTAATTACTACCAGTAATTAAAAGTTGCTTCCTTGTTTAAACCTATTTGCTGCCTCTGTGCTAGATGAAAGCTTTCTCACTCAGCATACGTGGAGAAAACATAGTGGTGTTTCCAATAATGCCACAACAAAGGGCCATACTGAAATGAGTACAAATCCACTTCAGTTCACTCCTTTAGTGCTTCATGTATTTAAATTATATTATATGGCAGAGAAACTTCATTTGTTAAATACTTGAAGCTCAGTTTTAATCAGCTGTATATATGATTTGGAAATACCACAAATTAAAAAATCTAAATATCACTAGTAGATGTTAACTATATAGAAACTACTACTAGATAGTCACACTAAAAAAATGTTAAGGCCAGGCATGGTGGCTCACGCCTGTGATCTCAGCACTTTGGGAGGCCGAGGCAGGCGGATCACCTGAGGTGGGGGGTTCAAGAGCAGCCTGACCAACATGGAGAAACCCCATCTCTGCTAAAACTACAAAATTAGCCAGGCATGATAGCTCATGCCTGTAATCCCAGCTACTCAGGAGGCTGAGACAGGAGAATCGCTTGAACCTAGGAGGCGGAGGTTGCGGTGAGCTGAGATTGAGTCATTTCACTCCAGCCTGGGGAATAAGAGCAAAACTCCATCTCCAGGAAAAAAAAAAAAAAAGTTAAAATGTGAACATTCAGGGCTGCTTACACTCTATTTGGATTTTTGTTTTATGAGTCAGTCTCTACAAATGCCTGGATAAAGCACGTTCACTTATAAACACTCTGACAAAGGTACACCAAAATGATGTGGATGACAGACAGGATGGATTCAAGTAAGATTTCATTTTTCCTTTTCCTCAAAAACCTGCATTCTGGATATCTTTTCTGTTACATTTAAAACTTTGTCCCTCAAAGCAGACAATAATGGCCACATTAGAAGTAATAATTCAAATCAACCTTGACAATTAAGGTTACCTATCCATGAACTACAAAACCTGTTACTCAAAACAATAGAGTGAAGAAGAGCTACTGTTCTGCACAGACCCCAGATGAAATGAACCAGCCATGTGAGAGGCCCGTGCTTTGAAAGTGAGGCTGTCACCACTTTGGCCTGCATTAATGGAACCACAGGCACCAGGAGAACAGAATGAGATCCTGCCTGACTCTGCAAGCCAAAGCATATCCATGGCATTTCTTCCAGCTCTGGACATCCAAGTTTAAAAAGCTTGAGGCTGCTCTAGATAGAAAAATACCTGGAAGGACAGATGAGGAAGGTGAAAGGCTCTATACAGTGGCAGATCCAGGTTTTGTAGGGTCTAAAGCTGGTATAATACAGTAGGAGTGAGAAGGGGAGAATCTTCTTGAAGAAAATGAATGCAAAATTACAATGACCAAAGTAAATAGGAATTTGACTGTTTATTTTGAATGAGAAAATAGATCACAATAAATCATTAGAGACTTCAGGACTGAGGTCACTTTTCTTCTGAGAGCTCTAGACAGCTTACCAGAGATACGTAGGCAGAAATGGATTCCTGGTGGGAACCTGGCTTCCCCTCCCCTCCTAGGACTCTGTAACTCTCAACACTCATGGGCTTGCACTGGGGAGAGTCCCTAAAGCCTGAGCTGTGACTGCTTCACAGTTAATCTTTCTCTGGTTGTGTATGTGTGTGCGTGGGAGGGGAAGCAGCCTTCAGAACACTGCTGGGAAGGATGATAGTAGCTGTGTTCAAGGACTAAGTATTTGCTTCTCTGGTGTTCTGGAGATAGAACTCCGGCCCACAGTAGAAACTGCAGCAAGGTAGATTTGAACAACAGTATAAAAACTCAAACATCGGAATTGTTCATCCACAGAATTAACTTTCTGGCCATGAGGGAAGAAAAGCAGAAATGGATTTATTGCCTTGCAGAAAGCTGTAACCCAGATCTCTTCTTGGTAGAGCTTAGTCTAGAATTTAATCTCGAAAGTCTTTCAAACTCTCAAGCTGTGTCATTCCGTTATGGTCATCTGTCCCTTTTACCTGCCCTGTATTTTTATTTATCCTGCTCTTGGAGACCCCAGGTTTCTTTCAGGGGAAACTGCCTCCTCCCACAGCCAGCCAGTGTGGTTTGCAAGAGCTCATGTCCTCCTCTCCAGGCCCAGGATGGACTTACGTTCTAATTCTAGCCACCAGAATGAATCCAAAGAGAGCGCTCAAGTCAATCAGCCAAAAGTCAGGGTTTTATTTTTTGTTTTTTGTTTTGTTTTGTTTTTTGTTTGTTTGTTTGTTTGTTTTAAGATGGAGTCTTGCTCTGTCGCCCAGGCTGGAATGCAGTGGTGCGATCTCGGCTCACTGCAACCTCACCTCCCGCATTCAAGCGATTCTCCTGCCTCAGCCTCTCGAGTAGCTGGGATTACAGGCAAGTGCCACCACGCCTGGCTATTTTTTTTTTTTTTTTTAAGACGGATTTTCGCTCTTGTCGCCCAGGCTGGAGTGCAGTGGCGCGATCTCGGCTCACTGCAATCCCGGGTTACAATGATTCTCCTGCCTCTCAGCCTCTTGAGTAGCTGGGATTACAGGCACCCGCCACCACGCCCAACTAATTTTTTGTATCTTTAGTAGAGACGGGGTTTCACCGTCTGATCTCAAAGATTTCACCAGGCTGATCTCAAATTCTTGACCTTAAATGATCCGCCCACCTAGGGGCCTCCCAAAGTGCTGGGATTATAGGCCTGAGCCACCACACCCAGGCCGAGAGTCAGTCTTGAAACTCTGGGCGTTCCGGTATGAACAGAAGAGCTCTCTTCTGGCTGGAGTTGCTGAGCCAGAGGATGCAGGTCTGAAACTTTCAGAAATTATCTTGCCTGTTTGAGAGGGGAGCCACCGAAAAGGCAAGCAGGGCCGAGAGATGGAGACATGCAAATTTGCAGGCAGTGTGGGGAACCTGAAGTGAGCCATGCCTGAGTTACAGTTCCTGAACTTTGAGCCAGTAAATTCCTATTCCTGCGTTTCTCAAGATAGTTTCAACTGGACATGATTGACTCACTAGTAAGACCTCAAATTCATCCCAAAGACCTAATGCCCCTGACTTTTTGAGTAAACACCGTTTAGCTCTTATTTCTAAGGAGACCATGTTTGGTCACATTTTATACTATTTTAGATATTTAAAAGCATTTCGCTTTTTTATTTTTGTTGGCATTTTGAATTTTTAGCCCACTTTTGGAATCACAGTGCTATTATCAATGGAAAGTTCTGGTGTGCAGTTTTCGTTCATGTGACATCTATGATAGGGTTTCATACTTTTGAATGTAGGTAATCAAACTTTCCCACTTAGGAGCCTAAGGTGATGTATGTGTTTATCTTTGGAAAGTATGTGGAGAATTTTGCTATGGCAGGTATTCCAAGTATTTTTCATCTTGATCACTAAACAAGATTTATGTTCTCACTCACAGAGGGTGACAAAGCTAATAAATTAGACTTGCCGACAACCCTTCAATAAAGAAACTGTTTTTCTACAGTTAACAGTCCTTTCAGGTATTAATAAGGTTACTTAGTTTTAATCATCTTGTCATAGGCAAAACTGTCTCCTAAAGAATATAAACCCTAAGGAAAACAAACCACATTAAAAATGTTTTTTTTCCTTACATTGAAATTCCTTAAGTGAAACACATATGCAAAATCAACATGCTATATGGGCAATCCCTACTTAGCATGGCAGAGCAGAACTACAAAAACGACCAAGAAGCTGTAACCCCACAAAGCATTCTTAATAACCACGAAAAAAAATACAATTGATTTTTGACTTTAAGAATGTTTTTGTCAAAGCATTAAGATTGATCATACTATCAATTACAAATGTATAAGGAAATAAAAAATAGTAAAACTAGCATGTATTTAGTACACTGTCATTTAAAACATGAGAAACATTGAGAGTTAAAGTACTTTATTTATAAGAAACTTAACAGTAGTTTGAAAAGTGCTTCTCTGCTTTCACCATACTGCTTGCCATATGAAGCAGGCATCTTTTCTGTAGGGTTGGTGAATTGTCAGGCTTCTTTCTAAGCGTGCATCAGCTTCCAACCTTTTATCAACTACATTTGTAATTGTGTGAATTATTTCCAAACATTATTTTAATGTGAATTTTTTGCTGCATCACTTTCTCTGAGATTTCATCTTTTTCATCATAATGAAATGGGTGGTCATCTTTGGAATGCTACCTACAAATCAAGTCCCATGACTCTATCAACTTTGAATAGACCTACTTAAATTCCACAGAGAGTTATTTTGAAACTGCAACTCAGAAGTCAAGTCTGTGTTAGAGATTATAGGGTTTTATGAATTTTCAGTGTGTCTTCTTTAGATTAGAAATATAGAGAAGCCACATTATTTAGCATGACACAAATGGCTTTGAATAAATGGCTTCAGTGATGTCAGAGGACACTTTATGAAAATATCTTATTTTGAAGGAGTATAGCAGGTGGCACGATGGGAAAGGTGGTCTTTGAGAACATCCTATTTATTGTTATGCACTTGGCTTGCTCCCGGTCAGTGTGATCAAAAACAGGGCAAAAAAAAAACAGACAGGGCACACGTAATCACACATGGCTCACCCTCTCTAGGAACTCTCCTTAATTGCCTGAAGCATTGACAGGTCAATAAAAGTTGTTTGAAAACTTCAGATGTTTTCCCAGATGCCAGTTGTCAAAATGTTGCTAAGTTATTCTCTCTGCCTCTTTCCCACTGGTTTCCCCTTTCCATAATTTCTGCCCTAGAGGCAAAATTGATGAGCAGCAATAGTCAGTAAGAATATATTTTTAAAAAATTTTTGAGACAGGTTCTGACTCTGTTACCCAGGCTGGAGTGCAGTGATACAATCACGGCTCACGGCAGCCTTGACCCCCCTGGCTCAAGTGATCCTCCCACCTCAGCCTCTTGAGTAGCTGGGACCACAGGTGTGCACCACCACACTTGGCTAATTTTTGTACTTTTTATAGAAGTGGGGTTTCACCATGTTGCCCAGGCTAGTCTTGAACTCGTAGGCTCAAGCGATCCTCCTGCCGCAGTATCCTACAGTGCTGAGATTACAGGTATGAGCCACCATGCCCATCTGGAATATTTTAAAGAGCTGTCAAAAGCACTTTCAGAGATATTAATAACTGTTTGCTATGTAAACAATCAACTTTTAACCAACATCTCTTCAACTATCCTTTTTTCTTTCAAAAAATTTTGTATTAAATATTGAATACATATAAAAATATATTTATATCATACATGTAAGATGTAAAGAACAATAATGAAGTGAATACTCATTCATAAACATTACCAATATCCCAAAAAGCCCACGTGATCCTTCTTACTGCTCCACCTTTCCTTCTTACAGAGGTAACCTCTATTTTAAATTTATTGTTATTATTCCCTATATAATCCCTAAATTTTATATTCATGTATCCCTAAATCATATGATTACATATTGTTTGATTTTGCATGTTTTTGTATTTAGTATAAATATAAGTATACTGTGGGTTGTCTTTTGCTTTTCCTCCCATTATGTTATTATGTTCCTGAGATTTAACCTGTGGATGCATGTAGCTGCTATATGGTTTTTTTTTTGGTTTTTTTTTTTTTTTGAGACGGAGGCTCGCTCTGTCGCCCAGGCTGGAGTGCTGTGGCCAGATCTCGGCTCACTGCAAGCTCCACCTCCCGGGTTTACGCCATTCTCCTGCCTCAGCCTCCCAAGTAGCTGGGACTACAGGCGCCCAATTTTTGTATTTTTACTAGAGACAGGGTTTCACCAGGCTGATCTCAAATTCTTGACCTTAAA
>NW_012115043.1:11866634-11874566 GCF_000951035.1 Colobus angolensis palliatus
AAGCTCCACCTCCCGGGTTCACGCCATTCTCCTGCCTCAGCCTCCCAAGTAGCTGGGACTACAGGCGCCCGCCACCTCGCCCGGCTAATTTTTTGTATTTTTAGTAGAGACGGGGTTTCACCGTGTTAGCCACGATGGTCTCGATCTCTTGACCTCGTGATCCGCCCGTCTCGGCCTCCCAAAGTGCTGGGATTACAGGCTTGAGCCACCGCGCCCAGCCATGGTTTTAAAATGTATGAATTTACCATGATTTATTTACCTATTCTACACTGCTGCATATTTGGATAGTTTCCTTTGTTTTTTTTTAGGCATTGATGCTATAAACTATTTTGTATGTGTCTCACACTACATCAGTGCAAGAGATGCCTTAGGGCAGTAGATCTCAAATTTCAGTATGCCTTTTAATTTCCTGGAACACCTACAAACCTCGCAGACTCATCCCTGAGAATTCTAAGACTCGTTCTGAGGTGGAGTCCAGGAATCTGCATCTTGCAACCTCCCTGTTGATTCTGATGCGCCTAGTCCACTGACCCCTTTGAGAACCACTACTGATGTACATACCGACGAGTACAATGCCAGATTGTAGGGTATGTGATCTGTAACTTTACTTTGAAATTCAAAATTTTCTTTTAAAGTGAATATTGAATACATATTCACCAATATGTATGGTGAATGTGTACCAATATTTAATACAAATTCTACCACTTATACTCCCACTGAAAAGATGTGAGTTTCCGTTGTTTCACATCTCAAAATTTTTAATGTTTCTTAATCCTGAGAGTGTAAAGTGGTATTTCATTGAGATTTTCCTCAAGTCTGGATTCTAATCCTTTGTAAATTGCCTTTCACTTTCTTTATAGTGACTTTGATGAAAACTTTTTGATTTGAAGTGATTTAAATATATATTTTCCACTATGGAATGCATGTTTTTAGAATTTTGTGTAAGAAATTTTTCCTGTCTCTTATTTATAAAGATCTTCCCCTGTGTTGTTTTCTAAACTAAAGTTTTGCCTTTCATATTTAAGTATTTAATCCACCTGGGATTCATTTTGTGTGTGCTATGAAGCAAGGATTCAAATTAATTTTTTTCCATATGGGTAATCATTCATCCCAGTACCTTTTTTATGAGTTACTTTTTATTGGAATTGTATTGCATCTACATAGATCAATTTGGGAGCACTGACATATATAATACATGAATTTTCTTATTCACATATATAGAATACCCCCATATTTATTTTAAATTGTCCTTCATTAAACTTTCATACTTTTTGGTATAAAGAGCTTACACACTTTTTTGTTGCATTCATTTCTAAAACCTTTATATCTTTGCTATTTTCACAGATTTTATCTTTTTAAAATTGTAATTTCTAAATTTGTTGCTTGTATAGAGAAATAAAATTGACCTCCACATTGATTTGGTAGAAACCTACTATATTTTTTGTTAATATTAATAATTTCTTAGATAATTTTTTTCTCTGTACAAAAACCAGTATCATTTATGAGCATTTTTTCATTCTTAAAATTTGTAGCATATCTTTCTCTTGCCTTGTTAGCTAGGAAGGCCTTCAGGAACGCATTATATAAAAATGGTACGGAAGAGGATATCACTATTTTGCTCTTGATCTTTCACAAATAAGTATGATATTTACTATTAATTATATATAAGTACTCCTTGTAATATTAAGGAATTTCCCACCTATGCTTACTTTGCTCTATTTTCTATTTGTGTAAAAGTATACTTATTTGAACCTTAAATAATTATCAGAACATCTCTGAAAAACTACTTGGCCTGGCATTTTCTTTATATAGACCATAGCTATCAATCGAGTTTCTGGAAGGTTTATGCTATTTAAGATGTTTTTTGAGTTTGTTTTTGTTTTTGGTAAGTTTATTTTTCTGGAAGTTTGTCCATTTTATCTGAGTTTGCAATTTTATTGGCATATATTTAATCATCAGGCTGTTTATTATATTTTACATTTCTGCTGCTCCTGTATTTATGTCTCCATTTTCATTCCTAATTGCGTTTATTTATGCCATCTATCATTTTTTCATGGTCAATGTTGCTAAAGGTTTGTCAATATTATTAGTTATTTTCAAAGCACCAATCTTTGACTTTGTTGATCCTCTTTGTAAATATTTATCTTCTACTTCATTAATTTTCACTAGCATCTTCAGTATTTTATTTTCATTTAGTTGATGTTCATTCTGTTCTTCTTTTTCTAACATCTTGAGAGAGATAACAGTGTGAGATATTTTTTAACCTTCCTCTGACCATATAAATCTATACATTTGCCTCTAAGTAGTTCTTTGGCAATACTTCACAGGTTTGGGTATGAATTACTTTTATTTCTTCCACTTCTAATTTATTTCTTATTTGGTCCATGAGTATGGAGAAGTATATTTCTTAATTTTTAAACTTTTGGTGCTTTCTAATTATCCTTTTGTTACTTTTTTTTTTTTTTTTTTTGAGAGGGAGTCTCGCTCTGCCGCCCAGGCTGGAGCGCAGTGGCCGGATCTCAGCTCACTGCAAGCTCCGCCTCCCGGGTTTACGCCATTCTCCTGCCTCAGACTCCCGAGTAGCTGGGACTACAGGCGCCCGCCACCTCGCCTGGCTAGTTTTTTGTATTTTTTGTAGAGACGGGGTTTCACCGTGTTAGCCAGGATGGTCTCTATCTCCTGACCTCGTGATGGGATTACAGGCTTGAGCCACCGCGCCCGGCCCCTTTTGTTACTTTTTAACACAATTACATTTTGCTCACAGAACATGAATTTTGTAGACATTTATTTATGATTATGTGTGAGTACAATTTTGCATGTTCTATGTAAGTTTGGAAATTGTGGTTGCCAGAATAATGATCTCCCAAAGATGCCTATGCCCTAATGCCTGGAATATGTTAATTATGTTGTGATATATACCACCCACAAAAAAAACTTTGTAGATGGGTTTAAGATTACAGACCTTGAAATGGGGAGATTATCACAGATCATCCAGATGGGCCCAATCTAAATATATGAGCCTGTAAAAATGGACAAACGTCTTCTGTTAGTCAGAGATGTGACAAAAGAGAAGACAAGAGAGATGAGTGTATGAACTCAAACACCATTGCTACCTCTGAAGACATAGGGCTCTATGAGCAAAGGGTTGTGAAGTGACCTCTGGAAGCTGAGAATAACCTCAGGCCAACAGCCAGCAAGAATAGGAACATCAGTCCTACAACTGCGTGGAACTGAACTCTGCCAACAGTCTACATGAGGCTAGAAGCAGATTCTCCCCTAAATCTCTCAGGAAGGAAAACAGTCCTGGTACCTTGGTTTTAGCCTGGTGAGACCTGTATGGATTTCTGACGTATAAAACTATGAGATAATAAGTTTGTGTTGTTTTAAGCTGCTAATTTGGTGTTATTTGTTATGGCAGCAATAAAAACTGAAACAAAAAGGATGTGTGTTTTCCAAGTATTGGATGCAGTGTATTATTTATCCATTAGATAAAGTTTGTTAATTACACCTGGAAGATCAACTGCACAGTTACTTATTGTCTGTCTTATGACTAATTGAAGAAAGATAAAGGTGGATTTTTGTTTGTTTCTCTCTGTAAGTCTGTCAGTTTTTGTTTTATATGTCTTGAAGCCACGTTATTAAGTAAATAGTTATTAAATATTGTTACAGCCGTCATATTTTTTTAATCCACTCTAAAAATCTTTGTTCTTTAACTGGATAGGTTAGTCTTGTGTACTTATTGAGGTTAATGGTCGGTTTGGATTTATTTATGCCCCCTTATTTTGTGCTTTTCTTTTCCTTTTTTTTTTTTTTTTGTTGAGACGGAGTCTCGCTCTATCGCCCAGGCTGGAGTGCAGTGGCCGGATCTCAGCTCACTGCAAGCTCCGCCTCCCGGGTTCCCGCCATTCTCCTGCCTCAGCCTCCTGAGTAGCTGGGACTACAGGCGCCCGCCACCTCGCCCGGCTAGTTTTTTGTATTTTTAGTAGAGACGGGGTTTCACCGTGTTAGCCAGGATGGTCTCGATCTCCTGACCTCGTGATCCGCCCGTCTCGGCCTCCCAAAGTGCTGGGATTATAGGCTTGAGCCACCGCGCCCGGCCTGTGCTTTTCATTTGTCCTTCCAATTGTTTCCTTTTTTCCCTCTTTCCTTGCCTTTTTTAAGGTTTTAATCATATATCTCTTTTGCTCATTCTCTTTTTATTCTCTTCTAAGTTGGAAATTTTGTACTCTATTTATATACTTTTAGTAACCACCCTGAACATTTTAACATAAATAATTAATTTTTAAAATACAAAGTTAATATTTTTACCCTTCTCAAAAATAATATAAGGAATTTAGACTATTTTAATCTTGATCATTTCAGCCCTAACTTTCTTCCTATTTTCTTCCTATATTTTAATTTGTTTAATTTAAAGAAAAAGAACTTTTTAACTAAAAAAAAAAAAGACGCAGGATCCATTGTTTTTCAGCCTGGTTTTGAACTTCTGGACTCAAGCAATTCTCCTGCCTCACTTATGTTTTAATTTTATCTTATTTTTTACTGATCCCACAAATTAAACAGCTATTTTTAAAGTAAATTTCCGCTGAGTTTTGACTGTATATTTATTAGGATTTTTTTGCTTATCTTTTCTCCTTGAAAACTGTACTTTCATTTGGGACCATTTATTTTCTCTGCCCGAAGTTTATCACTTGGAATTTTCTTTCATGATGGTCTTTTAATAGAAAACTCTGATTCTGCTGGGATAAAAATATCTTTACTCTGCTCCTGGAGAATAATTTTATTGGGTATACAATTGTATTTTCATGTTTTTTTCCTCTCAGAATATTAGATCATTTTACAGTCTTCCGACTGCATTATGGGTTGAAAAGCCAGCTGTTAAATCTAGGTGTCATTCCTTTGGGAATACTTTCCATAGCTGGTTTTAATAACTCCTTGTCTTCAATGTTATGCAATTTTAGTTTGCTGTCCACATATAAGTTTCCTCTTGTTTATCCTGCTTGAGATTCCTTAGGCTTTTGGAATATGACAGTTGGTGTATTTTGTCAGTTCTGAAAGTTTTTCAGTCATTCTGTCTTGAATTTCTCACACCTTTCTTTCACCTCTCTTGCCATAACTCTGATTAGGTATAAGTAAAATGTTTTCATCCCATATTCTGTGTCACTTTCTCTTTAATATTTTCAATCCTTTAAAATCATTTTGCTCATCTGTGCTGCATTGTGAATAATTTCTTCAACTCTGTCATTGCACAAGTTCTCTCTTTAGCTATATCTAATTTATCCATTGAGTTTTAATTTCAATTATTTGACGTATGCATTCTAGAAATTCCATTTAGTTCTTTTTCAAATCTACATGATCATTTTTAAGATTCCATGTGCCTTATTTTTATATTAAACATATTAAAATGCAATTATTTTTATTTGGAACCTAAAATTCCAATATTCCGTTGATCGTTATTTTTCTTAGTTGTCATCCACAATATATTGTTTTGCTTATTATTATTATTATTATCTTTTTACTGTGAGCTCAGATTTCATGGAGATTTTGAAAGCCTTCGTTTAAGGTATCTTCTTCTACAGAGGGTTTAACATTTGCTTCATCCAGTTGCCATACACCATTTTATTTTATTTATTGTTATTATTGTTATTGTTGACACAGGGTCTTGCTCTGTCACCGAGGTTGGAGTGCAGAGGCATGATCTCAGCTCACTGTAGCGTCGACCTCTTGGGCTCAAGAGATCCTCCTACCTTCAGCCTCCCAAGTAGCCGGGACTGCAAGCATGCACCACTACACCTGGCTGATTTTTGTAGAGACAGGGTTTTGCCATGTTGCCCATGCTGGTCTGGAATGCCTGGGCTCAAGCGATCCTCTTGCCTCAGCCTCCCCAAGAGTTGGGATTACAGTCATGAGCCACTGGGCCCGGAAGCCTTACACAATTTTAAATTAAATTTTAGACTTGACCTTTTTCGGAGTATTCTGAAAGTGTCATTTGGGTTGAATGTGGGCTGATTTATGGTTACGAAAGATTTTTTTACCCTCTTTCCTGACCATCGTTAGTCAGGAAAGACAACTTTCTTTTTGTCCCCCTCTGCAGGTCATATTTGTCATTCACTGTTTCTCTGATAATTATAACTCTTTAGGATCCCAGATTTATGCAAGGACCTCCTATTTGACTCATCCTACGTAAGCTATAAATTTTATTTCCTGTTCCTCTTTTTCTATGCAGTAGTCAAAATGAAAGTTCAAAGTGACCAAAATACATCAGAAGCTCCCCAGAAAGAAAGGTGAGCTCATTACTCTATGGGTTCCCACTTCCACTGTATTTGGGGCATCTGAAGATTCCTTACTTTATTTCCAGCTCAACAATGCATTTCTAAGCAGGCTGTTTGTAATTTACGCAAGGAGATCTGTTCAGGGTTTCTACTCCACCATATTGGAAAGGAAATTCCTTCAAACACAAATTATATTCATTTACAGTCTGAAGATTCATTGTTAAGTGCTGGCATATAAAACAATAACAAAACCCAGTCCCTGCTTTAAAAAAAGAAAACAACAGTCTTGGTGGCCCGTTCCCTAGGATCTCTTTTTAGGAATACACAACATTTTATATATTTGATTTACATGAGAAAATATAACCAATATTCTCTCAAAGGAGAGTGTAGTGGTTACATAATGTAAGTGCATAAGTGTTTGTTGAATAAATGCATGAATTAAATATTAATTGATTAATGAAACAAATTAGTGTTGGTTGTGTTATACTTGATCCTTCTTTTACTGAGCCTGATGCAGTACAAGAAATATAGAGGAGAAGCCATCCAAGTGACTGAAAGAGAGCCGTGTTTACAACCCCTGCAGCACTTCTGTTTTGTTTTGTTTTGTCCCCGCCCCATAGGTTTTGTTAGCTGTCTGTGGCACTGGTTCTGTAATGAGAACTGAGAGGCATCAGTACATAACATATGTTCAACTGTTCCAGTTGGATTTAATTCAACACATGCAGAAACAACTCTTTCCATCTCCTCCTAATCACTTCCTGATTCTATTTTACACTGCTCAGCCGTGTGAAGATGAAGTCTAGTGACAGGCTGACACACTGTGGCACGGGTAGGGGTCGAGGGAAAGAGAAATCCTAGCGTTTCTAACTCATGCTTACAAATCCAGGAAGGAGTTAATTTCTGTAAAATTCCTTAGCATGTGGAAACATTTTCAATTTAGTTTTGATGATTCTGACAGACAGGAATTGTTGGGAAGCCTGATGAATAATTAACCTACTACAGTGGCAACTAGCAATATTAATATTTTATATCACTGTAAAGCTATGTAAAACCATCCTATGGTTGATAGGTAACTTGGGTTGGGCACAACTTAAAACACTTCTTTACTGAAACGGGAGATTCTTCCTTTATCTCAAATATAATTATCCATTTAAATGTCATGGGTCAGTTTATTAACACCTTATTCATTGGGGTGTAACCTTTATTAGGCTTTATTGCGACCAGAAATTATATCCTACACAAATACAATGGAGATTTAAATGTTCTGGAGAATGAGCTGATGGCTTCTGCCTTTATTGTGTCGTACAGTAATGGACCTTGACCAGCAGAAGATTTGATAAGTATAAAATATTACTGCTCGATGCTAATTTGGTCCCTTTTTAATGACTGATAATCCTTGTCGATTTAGTGTGATTGTCACTAAATCCAGTACTGTTTCCCACCCCAGCTGTGATTGTAACAGGAGCCATTAAGTGTGTCTGCATAATAAAATTAGTCAGGGAAGCTATGTACTTTGTTTCCGGGCTTTTGGATTTCCATTATAGTGGTGAGGCTTGTTGAAGTGAAAAGTCTGCTGTGAGCTCAACCAAGTCCCCGGCTCCCTGGATGCTAAGCAAAAAAACTGGCGATGTCTGCATTAAGAAATCTGTTCTTGGCCGTGTGC
>NW_012115043.1:11874621-11880497 GCF_000951035.1 Colobus angolensis palliatus
CCGGGAGGCGGAGCTTGCAGTGAGTGGATATCGCGCCACTGCACTCCAGCCTGGGTGACAGCGTGAGACTCCGTCTCAAAAAAAAAAAAAAGAAAGAAAGAAATCTGTTCTTCAAGTCCTAGAAAACTCATTGTATATAAATAGGAACCGTAGATTTTGGGCTAGGAGAGATGGTTTGGTCACTGATTTGCCTAACAAAGCTTTACACAACTCCAAAGCTTAAATACATAAGAAGTTCTTCACAGCCGAAGTTTGTAAGGTGAAATCTCTCTTCGATGTGGAGATTTATCTCTCCATTGGGAGACTGCTGTATTAAAGAAGTTGGAATTGCTTGACATCTTTGAAAATAATTTAAATGTGTGATTTGATCCCACTATCCCCTTTTGGGATTTATGGGGCCTGAAGAAACAGCAGAGATAAGGACCTCATCACTATGTAAAGGCAGCGAAATAAACAAGTGCATCTGCCTCATTGCCCTTCCCATTCCCTAAGCTTATATTGGATCAAGTTCAGATTGCTTTCTCCTAAAGCTGCTCTGACACGAGTCCTCAGGGTACGATCTCCCCGGAGCCTGCCAGAAAAAAGTAGAGACTTGGCCGGGCGCGGTGGCTCAAGCCTGTAATCCCAGCACTGTGGGAGGCTGAGACGGGCAGATCACGAGGTCAGGAGATCGAGACCATCCTGGCTAACACGGTGAAACCCCGTCTCTACTAAAAAAAAATACAAAAAACTAGCCGGGCGTAGTGGCGGGCGCCTGTAGTCCCAGCTACTCGGGAGGCTGAGGCAGGAGAATGGCGTGAACCCGGGAGGCGGAGCTTGCAGTGAGCTGAGATCTGGCCACCGTACTCCAGCCTTGGTGACAGAGCAAGACTCCGTCTCAAAAAAAAAAAAAAAAAGTGGAGACTTTGTACCAAAGAAGTGTCTGTTTTGCTACTGAACTAAGTAGCCCTCATTTTAACAGGCCAGAAATGCATACTCTAAATGCTCAGAAAGTCTGGATTGAAAGCAAGAAGGTAATCAGATGTGATGGCAACTTCAGACCTTCCTAGCAGAGGACCGGTTGATGCTATTATTAGGTGACAATAGCTAAAAATTTTTATTGTTGTTGTTATTGTTTACTAATCCCTCTGGAGTCATTAAAACTTGGGTTATTAGAAATGAAAGTACTTTCTCAGCATTAGACTATAGAACAAGCAACCATTCATTTTCAACACTGTTATAGTAAACCAACAGTTCATGGTTTAAAAAAGAAAAAAAGTAAATTAATTAAAAACAAACAAAAACAAGTCTGTATAATAAACTGTATGTTATCATCTCTCCTCTGCAGGCTTTCTCTATTCGATCAGAGAATATTAAGCAAAGTTGAGATTTGTTCCATGAGAGATTATAGCATGGTGGCATGTCACCCTTTGTCCATTTGCAAGCTCCATTCTTCCTCTCTGGGTTTCAGCCTCTTTCTCTCCCCTTTGTGTGATCAGTATTGTTGTCTGCCCAGGCAGAGGCAAAAGTTTCTGCCCCCAGCGGTCTCCAGAAAGCAGCACATTGCAGGGTCTTTTGAAGAGTGCTGTGCATAGGAGGTAACCCAAGAGCAGCCTGCCCCTTCTCTATCCCATAGGATGATTGTTATGTCTGTGAGGCTTGAAGAGGACACATCTTCTCAATGCCAGAGTAACCTGCAAGGGCTGCCTTAATTTCCAAATGGTGGGTCTCTTAGCCAGACTTCTTGTGATAGTGACAACAAAGGCTACATTTCCCTGGAAACACAGCTTCTCATTTTCCCACCTTGATGCCTACTGCTACTCCCTATTTCCTTGTCTATCCCTCTGCAGATTACAAACTCTTTGAAGGGACTGTCTTGTTCATCCTTATGTCTCCAACCCCTAGCACAGAGCCTGACCATGATTAAGCATGTAATAAATATTTGTCGAATAATCCATTACTCTCTCTGGTCTTTCTACCTATCTGAAACCTGCCCATCCTTAAAATCCCAGATTAAGTCCTCCAGCCTTTTCAGATAATTCCACCCTGGAGCAGTCCCTCAGATGCACATTTACTGTCTATATGGCTCTTTGAGATGTTTGTCAGGAAAGTAATTCTAGCATCTTTACTATTGGTGTCTTGTGTTGCAAATTAAGCTTTATGAGGATAAGTATCTTGTCTGTAATTAAATTGCAAAATTCTTGATAATTCCATGATCATTTGGTAGTACCTCACAGTGGAATGGTCTCTTAGACCAGTGCTTAACCCGTGAGAAGTGTTTAATGAATGTTAGGTATTAGTTCATCATGCCTCCTACGACACCTCTCATTTAGTAAATATGTACGAACTGATGAACAGATTGATCATGGAAAACCTGATAAAGGATACCAGTGAAAAAGCCCTCCCCTTGATTTTAGGTAACTTGCATTAGAACCAAACTATAAAGGTACTGTTTTATAAATGTGTACCATCCATTTTCCTGAAGAGAAGAATAGAAACTCACTCAAGCAAGTAATGGGATGGGATGGGGAATGGGGGAGGGGGATTTGGTCAGTAACTGAGAGGAGGAACTCAGTAACAGTGGTCAGAGCAGGCTCCGTGGAGACAGGAAGCGAGCTCAAGGCAGCCTCAGCAGCCAAAGGTCCTGGGTCTTCTTCTGGGGCCCTGCCAGCTGCTGTCCTGCGCTCTCCTTCTGTCTCCACCCTTGTATATCTACTTGCCTCTTTTCCACTGGCTTTCATTCTATCTCAAAGCTTCTGCTCATTCAAGCCTTTAGTTATTCATAACTTTGGCGCTTCACGGTCCCAAATGTCTCATTGGCCTTTCTCTTCCTCAACTGTGGAAATAGACCATGATAAGCCCCAAATCATTTAATTCAGCCTGGGTTAAAATTATAATTGGGTCCATTAGTCATACTTTTCAATAGCCTTTAATAAAATACTTTAAGTGAAGAACTGTCTGACACAAGAGATTTTGAGAATGCAAAACACTGGGATAGCCAAGATCTTTTGTCTCAAAAGAGAAGGAAACCCTGTCTCTACCAAAAATACAAAAATTAGCTGGGTGTGGTGGTGTGCACTGGTAGTCCCACCTACTTGGGAGGCTGAGGCAGGAGGATCACCTAAGCCTGAGGAGGTGGAGGCTGCAGTGAGCCGAGATTGTGCCACTGCACTCCAGCCTGGGCAAAGACGTGAGACCCTGTCTCAAACAAACAAACAAACAAAATAGATAAAGAAGATTGGCCTATATTTACATCCTAATTTTCATTAACTTTAAGGTAAATCCATATGTATTTTCTGTATTTTTGTTAACTGAAAACTTGCAATCTACATTTAAATTAAGAAGACCAAAGGACTTTACTATGATACTAAGAGATTTGCTATAACAGTTCTGAGGAACACTGACCTGTAACGTTGAAGCTATAAATATTTGTTAGTGAAAACCACATTTATTAGAATTTTTGTTGTACAGAATTGGATTTGTTTGTCATGCATAATGGGAGACACAAACTATGTTTACTCACCAAACCTGTGTAATTACCACTGAACAAGACCTTATTCATTTAACCATAATTCATTCGGCAAATATAAATGGCCATGCAGATTTTTTCAGTTAAGAAACTTTTTAGAGTCACTTGCCCTTGCAAAATTATCTTGCAAGTAAAATAAGAAGTGACTCTGGTGACTAGTCTTGTAAAACGGTTCCCGATGATCCCTGCTTCCTGGTATTCACACTCGGTGCAGTACCTTCCCTTTGAGTGTGAGCTAAACCAGTGACTTACTTCTAATGAATAACATAGGGCAAAATGGAAAGGCTGTTATGATGGAATTTTTTGTGGTGTCAACTTCAAACACTAACCCAGGTGTTTCTGTGAAGGTATTCTGCAGATGTAATTACAGTTCATAATCAGCTGACTTTAAGTAAGAGAGATGATGCAACATAATTGAGGTGAATGAGATTCAATTTATTGAAAGGCCTTACGCAGGGCGGAGGCTTCCCTGAAGAGGAAGAAATTTCACCTGTCAACAGCAGTTCAGTCCATGCTAACAGTTCCTTTCTGATGGCCCGTCCTACAGATCTCTGATGTGCCTAGCCAGCCCCCACAATCAGGTAAGCCACTTCCCTGCAATAAATCTCTTCACATGTATCTCCTGCTGCTTCTGCTTCTCTGGTTGAACCCTGGCTGATATAGATGTCACTTCTGAGATAAAGTGATAAAAGACTGACTTTCAACCTGCCTGCATTCTCTCCCTGGCTTTTCTAGCGTGCCTGCTCTGATGTAGAGGGCACCTGGCAGGACACTGGGGGAAACCTCCAGTGAAGAGCCAGAAAGGAACTGAGGTCCTCCATCCAATTGGCTGTCATAAGAAATATCTCTGTTTTTTTATTTTTATTTTTATTTATTTTTTGTGTGTGTCGGGGGAGGACAGAGTTTTGTTCTGTTACCCAGGCTAGAGGGCAATGGCGCCATCTTGGCCCATTGCAGTTTCCGCCTCCCAGGTTCAAGTGATTCTCGTGCCTCAGCCTCCCAAGTAGCTGAGACACATGCCACCATGTCCGGCTAGTTTCTGTATTTTTTGTAGAAATGGGGTTTCACCATGTTGGCCTTCAAGGCCTGTGAAGAACTGCAGCCTGCCAGTACCCACGTGAGTTTAGAAGTGGATGCTACTCCAGTTAAGCCTTGAAATGACTGTAGCTTCAGCCAACACCTGATTGCAGCCTCATGAGAGACCCTAAGGCAGAGGACCCTGCTGTGCATGACTGGAAACTGTGAGATATTGTTTGTTGTTGTTTATAGCCTCTAAGTTCTGGGGTGCTTTGTTATGCCACAATAGATAATTGATACAGATTGATTCAAACAAATTGATTTTAAAATACAGTGTAAAATGTCATTCTTCCAGATAAATTTTTAGCCACTGATAATACCTCCATATTTCCCAATTCATTATCTTAAGAGAGAAAATTTAATTGGGTCAACACATTTAAATAAAAACCTAATAACAGGACACTGAAGCCTGATTATGATCATTGGCTGTCTTTGGGTCAGGTGCCTATCCCTAGTCTAATTAGCTATGGCCAGGGTGGGGAGGGTGGTTGAGACACAGAGCTCTGTGATTGAACTAAGGGCTGATGTTCTGCAAAAGCTGTGAGTGAGTAGTTTCTCTTAGAAGAATCAATGAACCCCAATAGGGAATCATAATGTACATGCCTAGCAAAGAGCCAGAATCATAGAACTGTAAATACACATCAGCTAATGATGATACTCAAAATATTTAACCAACCATCCAGCAAGGGCACCAACCTGAGTGGTCAGTTGGCCAGTCAGAATGGATGCTTGCAGTATATCGTGCTGGTATGTGCAAATGAATACCAGCCCTGATATAAGCCCAGACACATTCATGCACATTTATTTTCTTCAAGTATTTAGGCACCAAAAGTGCTAAGGGAATAGGACACAGGTCTGTTGAGCAAAGTTTATATCAAGAAAAGAGGTAAATATTTAAAAACTGAGTTTTTCAAGTAGTGTCTCCCTTTCATTCTCCTTGCAGATAAACTTTTCTTTAAATTCGTTTATTTTTATTATACTTTAAGTTCTAGGGTACACGTGCACAACGTGCAGGTTTGTTACATATGTGTACATGTGCCATGTTGGTGTGCTGCACCCATGAACTCGTCAGCACCCATCAACTCATCATTTACATCAGATATAACTCCCAATGCCATCCCTTCCCCATCCCCCTCCCCACAATAGGCCCGGGTGTGTGATGTTCCCCTTCCTGTGTCCAGGTGATCTCATTGTTCAGTTCCCACCAATGAGTGAGAACATGTGGTGTTTGGTTTTCTGTTCTTGTGATAGTTTACTGAGAATGATGGTTTCCCGCTGCATCCATGTCCCT
>NW_012115043.1:11880803-11888176 GCF_000951035.1 Colobus angolensis palliatus
AATGATTGCCATTCTAACTGGTGTGAGATGGTATCTCATTGTGGTTTTGATTTGCATTTCTCTGATGACCAGTGATGACGAGCATTTTTTCATGTGTCTGTTGGCTGTATGAATGTCTTCTCAGATAAACTTTTAAACCATGGAATATTTCTCCACAACCTGAAGAATCAGGACCAAGCTCTCAAAATTCCTTAGTGCATATTTCTGACAGGTCGTGGGGGTGACCTCTTGAACATGACCAAGATTTTTTGATTGCTCATCCTATCATGATGTTCTGGGCATCTTTCAGAAATGGAACCCATATTGATGGATTCAGTGTATGCAAAATTCCACTATCTATCAGATAGCTATGATTTCTTCATTTTGCAGGTAGAAACAAGGTTGTGGATTAGATTATGGTACAGCAAATATTCACCTCCTCTCACACTCCCACTTTCCTGGAAAGACTGTGCTTCCCTGTCCCTTTGATGCTGAGCTTGGTTCTGTGACTTGTTTTGGCCTCATAGTAAGTAGAGTGTGCTGTCCTGTGTCTCGATCTGGGCTTGGCCATCCGTGTAAGTTGCTTTGGCCAATGGGCTGTTAGCAGACATTATGTAAGACTTGAAACAAGGTTGCATTAGCTTCACTACAGCAACAACAAGCCTTGAGTAACCTCTTGTTTAAGGAGGAGACAAGCAGAGAATTACTTCCTAGATCTGGCTTGGAGCCAGAGCAACTGAGTCCTAGATGACCCACAGATATGTGACAAATAAATGGTGAAAAAAAAAAAGTTTGCTTTTTTTCCATTTGTTTTTTAATCAGTGCTTCTCCAGACAAGATTTTTGTTCAGCCTTTGCTAAGTACATTCCTCCTGACTGTCACAAGGTTATTATTATCTTTTTGGCCAAGACAATGTATTTAACTGTGGCCTTGCAGTGTAACAGAGAAACTCTTCACAGACAAACAGGAGGCAGTCACAAAGAAATCCCGTATGGCCTGCACCACACGCCAAGCTTCAAGTAGCAAATTCACAGATGTGCCCACAGAAGTTTAAGAGGCAGCTTAACAGATGTACAAAGCTGCAGATCAGAGGGGATATAAAACAGTTAAACTTGCTTGAAGGCACAATGTGTCACCATCTAACAGTTCCATGCATCCTAAGCCCCACCGAGGAGAAACATGCACAGGCCGGTGCTCCTGGCTGTCGGCATGCGAGGAAGATTACAAAAACGCCATGCTGTGATGTGTTGCCCTCCTGCCTGAGAAGCTACTATTAAGCTGAGTATTTACTGCACCTATTCAGACAGCAGCGGCAGAGCCAAGTGCTACCTGTCTTCTGGTTGGATAAATTAGTTGTGGGTGTCACAAGATTATAGCTGCCTATTGTTCTGTCTGCTGAAGGTGGGAAGAGACAAAAGCCCCCGGCCTGCCCTTGTAATGTTTCGTGTGAAATGCAGGAGGCAGCCTCTTTTCTTCCTGAGTTAATGGCAAAACAAGATCTGGACTGACTATATTAGAGTTTGGGGAATAATTAAAAAGACAACACATGGTAAAGAGACGGGGGAAAGCGTTTATTTATAGCGGGAGAGCATGTAGAAAGGAACCTGGCAAAATCCAATGTGGGAACCATGAAAGGTGAGCTCCCCGTGCCACTGTACATAGATTGGTGCTGTAATCAGAACAGAAACGCTCGCTAGTCAGTACAGAAATGATCCTCCATTTGTTCAACTCCTCTCAAAATATTTTTCAGATAAATTGTTTTGCCCGTACATTTCCATGATATATGGAGCTATGAACTCTAAATTAGTGTTAACAGAAATTGACAAGCTCTATGTTAAAAAATATCAGCCAGCCGGCCAGCCCTACAGGCTTAATTATGAAAGGAGGGTATGATGAGCACAACAATCTTGCTTCGAAATTTTACCACATGCAATATAAATAAAAGATTATCTCATCCACTAGTAACCTTATAGATCAAAAGCAAAACAGAAAAGTGACTTTACTGGCTTCTATAATTATTTATATTGCCTGAACAGTTTTGCTGTATTTTGACATATGCAACATTTCACATTTTTTGTTGTAAAGCAGAGGGGTAGTGGCCCTACTTTGTGCATCCAGGAAATCACTCCAATTAATATAATATACACTTGAAATGGAGACAGTTTCCCCACATGTCAGACAAGACCATGTAGATTTATTCTTCAGCAGACATCTGTTGAGTACCTACTATGTGCAAACATTATATGGGTGCTTTTTGAAAAGTGCCCTTTATAATACCTTTATAGGATTTGTATTCTTTTTATGTCCTGAGTTATATGCTTATTTTTTCTTTCCAAAAATGAACCACAGGGAGGGCATGGTGGCTTACGCCTATAATCCTAACAATTTGGGATACCAAGACAGGAGGATCCCTTTAGTCTGGGAGTTCGAGACCAGCCTGCTCAACATAGTGAGACCACATCTCTACAGAATTTTTTTTAAGCCAGTTGTAATGGATATGTACTAGAATTTTTTTTTAATGTCATGATCTGATCAACACACAAATCAGAAATTAGCTTAGACTTCAGCTTTGATGTTCAGTTCCATTGCTCAAACCTCATTTTCCCAATTGGTTGTCATAAGAAATGTCTCTGTTTTTTTATTTGTATTTTTATTTTATTTTATTTTATTTATTTATTTTTTTGAGACAGAGTCTCTCTGTGTCACCCAGGCTGGAGTGCAGTTTATTTTTTTTGTGAGGGAGGGGATTTGCTCTGTTACCCAGGCTGGAGGGCGATGGCGCCATCTTGGCTCACTGCAATTTCCGCCTCTCAGGTTCAAGTGATTCTCGTGCCTCAGCCTCCCAAGTAGCTGAGACGCATGCCACCGCGCCTGGCTAGTTTTTGTATTTTTTGTAGAAATGGGGTTTCACCATGTTGGCCAGGCTGGTCTCAAACTTCTGACCTCAGGAGATCTGCCCATTTTGGATTACAAGTGTGAGCCATTGTGCCCGGGCTTCTGTGTTTTATTTATCATTTTGGACATTTTTTTGTGCTACCATACAATTACAGCTACCACGTAATCAGATTAACTTAGGACATTGTTGGTTTGCTTCCACTGTCCAAAATAATTATTAGCAACCCTAAATAGTGTCCCAGTTTGGACAATAAATTATATTTTAACCTCCATATGATGTGTTTTTCTTTCTATAAAAGTGAGGAAATATCGAATGAGCAAATGCATGAGTGAGTGAATGTATGTCGGTGCATAGGTGAAGACTGAGAATTACGGCCAACACCAAAATTTGCAGGCTCAGTTGATCTCCTAAAGTACGCTGCCAAGAAAATTTACTGGAACCAAAAGTGGAATCTTTTTCAGATTAAAGCAAAGGTTTTCAACCTCAAAACTATTGACATTTTTGGCCAGATAATTATTTGTTGTGGGGCTGTCCTGTGCACTGTAAGATATTTAGCAATATCCTTGCCCTCCACCACTAAATGCCAGTAGCACTCCCCACCCCAACTGTGACAACCAAAGATATCTCTGGAAATTACCAAATGTCCCCTAGGGAAGGGCAAAATCATTCCCAGTTGAGAACTACTGCATTAAAAAATGGTTGCAAAAGATTTTCTGTATTACTAAAGACAATGAAGAAAAGAAAGACATATTGAAGAATAGAAAATACCAGGGCATTTTACAGATACCCAATATCATGCACTTTTTAAAGTCTAAAATGTAAAAAAAAAAAATTATTTAAAAATTTAAAATGCATATAAGACTGGGTGCAGTGGCTCGTGCCTGTAATCCCAACACTTTGGGTGGCAATGGCGAGAAGATCACTTGAGGCCAGGGATTCAAGACTAACCTGGGTAACACAGTGAGACCCCTGTCTCTATTTTTTTTTTGATTGACCAGGTGTGGTGGCTTGTAGTCCTGTAGTCCTAGCTATTTGGGAGACTAAAGCAGGAGAATTGCTTGAGCCCAGAAATTCAAGGCTGCAGTGAGCTATGATTGTGCCACTGCATTACAACCTGGGCAACAAATAAGAGCCTGACCAAAAAAAAAAAAAAAAAAGCATATAATAAATGAAACTATGAGAACTCAAAAGCAATTCAGGTTCTGGGTTTAGTCCTCACTCATTTATTTTGCTTTGGGAATTTGTACTTAGTAATTGCTTTGATTGCTTATATGCTGATAGACATGAACCCAATCAATTCATGTTGTTTTGTTGTCTCTTATTTGTAGAGCCAAGGGTATAAATATGGAACAATTTATGCCTCTTCTAGACCTCTTGAATGAGAATTGACGAGGGTTTGGGAATTATTCTCTTTCCTTCCCAGCTCCTCCCTAATTTCTAAATGCCAGCTTTTAAAGTGGCTTTGGAAACATATTCAATTCTAGTGCAGAGATTCAGCCTAATCTTTGAGTACAGTGCTGAGAAAACCACCCTCACAGTGCATGTTTTCACTTCATTTCTTTTTGTGGCTTTCCTGAATAAACTAGCTTAAGCAATGTCTTTACTCAAGTCCTATGTTCATTCAGTCCCTGATAGTTTAAAAGAATTAGCTTACTTCTTAGCAAAATTTTATTGATATCTGCAAAATTTTATTTAGTTCTGGTGTAATTACTCAATGGGTAGATTTGAGTTGTGGATACAGGTGTGAATAGACCATGACCTTTGCTCTCCAGGAGCTCACGTGTCCAACAAAATTACCAAGCCTGCCACATATGTAATTTTAATATTCTAATAGTCATATTTTAAAAAGCAAAAAGAAACAAGTGAAATGAATTTTCACAATATATTTTGTTTAATCCAGTGCATCCGAAGTATGTAATTGATATAAAAATTACTAAAGAGATGTTTTTACATTCTTCATTCCTGGTTCAAATCTTCAGTGTCCAGCACATTCACATTCAACACATCTCAATTTGGATTATACATTTCTTTCTTTCTTTTTTTTTTTTGAGACAGTCTTGCTGTGTCGCCCAGGCTGGAGTGCAGTGGTGCAATCTTGGCTCACTGCAACCTCCGCCTCCCGGGTATAAGCAATTCTCCTGCCTCACCCTCCTGAGTAGCTGGGACTATAGGCATGCACCGTCATGCCCGGCTAGTTTTTGTATTTTTACTTTCACTATTTTGGCCAGGCTGGTCTCAGACTCCTACAGACTGGTCTCAAACTCCTGGCCTCAAGTGATCCGACCACCTCAGCCTCCCAAAGTGCTGGGATTACAGGTGTGAACCACCATGCCCAGCGTTGGATTAGTAAATTTCAAGAGCTCAATAAATCACATGTGGCTAATGGCTACTGTGTTGAACAGTACAGATCTGGGGCAGTGGTCTCCAAAGTTTGGTGCCCCTTACAGCTCACCGGAGCTTGAGAAGAAAATATATTTACTGGGATCAGGTTAAATTTATGGGCTAACTGGGAGATAATTGACATCTCTATGATGGTAAATCTAAGAATATAACATGTCTTTCAACTTGTTTAAATATCCTTTTTGGGTCTTTGAGGTATGTATCTTATATGTATTTTGCAAATTTTGAAAGCTAGTGTCTAAGTATCTTACATTTTTATTGCTATTGTAAATAAGATTTTTCTTCCTTTATTTGCTAACTGGTTGATATTTATATATACAAAAGCAACTAATTTCTGAATAGTCATACTGGATTGATTTTAATGACTTTTCCATGTATCTTCTTAGGTTTTTCAAGTATCATATCAACTGCAAACGTGATGGTTTTATGTTTTCCTTTTTAGATGGTTTCTTAGTAGGATGGTTGTGACTCAGGATCTCTCATAAAATTTAAGTCAAGCTATTGGCTGAGGCTGCTGTTATCTGAAGGCTTGACTGGGCTGGAGGATCTACTTCCAAAAAGGTGCACTCCCATGGCTATTGGCTGGAGGCCTCCATTCCTCAAAGGCTATTGGCTAGAGGCTTCAGTTAATTCCTCACCATGTGGGCCTCTCCACAGGGCTACCTGAGTATCCTCAAGACATGGCAACTGGCCTTCCCCAGAGACAGTGATTCAAAAAAGAGAAAGACTAAGATGGAAGGCACAATATTTTTTTTATAAATTAGCCTTTAACATCTTCCAGAGGTGGAACTTAATTCCTCTCCCTTTACATGTGGGCTGGATTTAGTCAGTCAATTCTAATAGAATAAAACAAAGCACAAGTGTTTATTTTTTTTCTTATACTTCGTGTAGTTTTATCTTTGTGAATATTGATGTTGTGTTATTCCGTGCTTCTATCTGGGCTGTTAATTGCATTTTAACAAAATTAAAAGCCCATCTTGACTCATTTAAAGCTTTGTCCTGTATTCAACCTTGTCTAATATTAAAATGACTAACTTGTTTTCTTTTTGTTTGAGTTTTCTGGTATATTTCACTCATCTGTTTGTTTTCAAACTTTCTGAATTGCTTTGCTTTAGGGGTGTTTCTTATGTACAGCATAAACTTTAGATTTTGTTTGTGATGTATTCTAAAAGTTACTTTTTTAAAATGGGTGAGGTTAGTCCATGTATAGTAACAGATATGACAAGTTTTGTATTGCTTCTGTCATACAATTTTATATTGTGTTTTTCTATTTTATAGTTTTATAAAATTTTTAACATATGCTCTACTTCACATATTTTATTTTTCACGATACATAGGAAGTTTTACATTTATATAAATATTTACTCTTAAATTGTAAGTTTACGTGATAATGAATCTTTGATTTATTTAGGCAATATGTATTATTTATTCAGAGACTAAAGAAATGTCTATGTATATATTTTCTCCTATTCTTTTTTCTATCATCCAATTTCTTGTTTTTAAAATAGAGATGGGGTCTCGCTCCATCACCCAGGCTGGAATACAGTGGTGTGATCATAGCTCATTGCAGCCTCGACCTCCTGGGCTCAAGTGATCCTCCTGCCTTGGCTTCCCAAAGTGCTGGGATTACAGGTGCGAGCCATAGCACCCAGCCACTACCATCTAATTTTTGTAAATTATTTTATCTTTCTTAGTGTTCTTTTTTGTGTTGTTAGATTTACTCTTGCCCATATTTTTTAATATTAAAATGATATTATTTAACATGCAACTGCTAAACACGAGAAAATCGCATCACAGGTTTATGAATATAAATTTGCTTAGCCTTTACTTTCCGGTTGATTTCACACTTACCCTCCCAACTTAAGTTACTTATATCTTGTCTCCATTTTTAGGGCATCTAACACTTACTTTCTGTTCTATAATTCTAAGCACACATTTGTTTTCATCTTAGAGCTGATACAGTCAGGGATCCTGTAGGTTCCGCTCCTCTCATGGCTTGATTGGCTGAAGTTTGGCATCTAGGATATTCCTCAAGAGGAGATTAAGAATATATTCTCAGAATTGTTGGATACTCAAAAGTATTTGACTTTTTTTTTTT
>NW_012115043.1:11889334-11891167 GCF_000951035.1 Colobus angolensis palliatus
TTTTTTTTTTTTTTTTTTCAAGATAGGGTCTCACTTTGTCACCCAGGTTGGAGTGCAATGTTGTGATCACAGTGATCACAGCTCACAGCCTTGACCTCCTGAGCTCAAGCTATCCTCCCGAGTAGCTGGGACCACAGGCACAGGCCAGCTAATTGTTGTTGTTTTCTTAAATCTTTTTGTAGAGATGGGGTCTCACCATGTTGCCCAGGCTGGTCTCAAACTCCTGGGCTCAAGAAATTTTCTCACCTTGGTTTCCCAAAGTGCTGGGACTACAGGTGTGAGCCACTGTGCCTGGACTCTCTTGAGTTCTTGTATCTCTAATTCATGTTCTTTCTTCATAGAATCAATTGCTTCATTTTTAAAATTAATAGCAAGAGGTTTGGTCATAATTTTCATCTACCTAATGGAGATAATTTTCTGGTGCTTGCCTACCACTTGTTTTATTCTTTTCCTGTCATTATATCATCCACTATTGGTTTCTTTTTGACTTTTCATCTGTGTAAGATGACTCTTCCCTGGACCCAATATTTGCAAAAGGTCATATTGGGGAAGAACCAGAGCCACCTATCTATTCTTAAGTTTCAGAGTTTGCTGTGTAGGTTTCTCTTGAGTTGATGGGGTGAAGTAGCTATGAGTTTTTTCCAAAGCAAAGTTACTTTTCTCCCCTCTCACAGAGATAGACTGTTTCCTGCAAGGATGATTTGTGTCTGTGATTAAAAGCCTTACTTTTTCTTTTTATGAAATAAAACCAGGTATAAGGGTACATCTACTGCCAGGACGTACTACTCTGTTTCTGCTGATGCACACCAGGTGTTAAGTTATGCACCTCAGGGTGCACCCCTACCTTTGAGATGTGTATTTTGTCTTTTTCCAAAATCTGTTCAGCAATGTCTTCTCTATTCATGCATTCCTAAATCATCTCCACTAATTTGGTAACACTTCCACTTATTTTATAGTTTGGTGTTCTAGCTATTTTTATTTGTTTTGTCAGAAATTGTTTTTTTCTTTCTCTTTCTCCTTATTGCTTTTGAGTAGCTTCCAAGAAGAAAAAGAAGAGCTGGCTTTATGTTTTCATCTAGAAAACCAAAGCCTCTTCTATCCTTTTAAATTGATTATTATTTGGACATGTTTTATAATGCTCATAATATATTCAAACAGGTAAATTTATATATAAATATCTGATTTTATATATAGATTTATAATATATACTCTATTAGGTTGCATGTGTCATCCAACTTTTTATTTATAATTGGTCAAAAAAGTTTAGAGAGTATTGAAGTCAAGAAAATTGAGTGTATTAAATACTATTCTAAAAGTAGATAAGGCTATTGGTCCAGAGAAAAGTAACATCTCCCTCTTCTAATAACCTAGATAATTGTCACATACTATTTAAGCAGTATGCACTGGGCGGGGTGGTGGTGGAGGGAATGGTTTGAGAAGTAATATCTGAAAGAAAAGTAATAATAACAACATACTTTTGATAGTTTTGCAATTAGATAGGATAATGTTTTGCAAAACACTTCACATACTTGATTTCGTCTTCCAAAGACTCGTTAAAGAAGATACCATGATGTCCTTTTTATAAATATAAAAAATGTGGCTCACAGAGTTTAAGTGATTCACTAAAGGCTACACAGCTAAATGTCAAACCCTGGTCACTGGAGTCTTCAATTGTTGCCCGAAATTCAGAGAGTGATCATATCCCTTGGTGGGCTATGGCACCATACAAAAGCAAATCCTGTACTTAAGAAGCTGCCAAGTCACAGAACTTTCCTGATAAAAACACACTAATCCTGAATTCTTTTTTTTTAATAAGATAAAAGCAGAGAAAGG
>NW_012115043.1:11893238-11902436 GCF_000951035.1 Colobus angolensis palliatus
GGATTACAGGCTTGAGCCACCGCGCCCGGCCAGACTAGTGACTATTTCTATAGTGCTTCAAAGAGGTTGTCATTCTTATGAATTGTTTTTCTGCAGCAATGCAATGCAAAAATATGTGTATTTCTAGGGAGGACACTGGACACTGATGAATAGATATGAACTTTCTCTTTCTCTCTGTCTGTCTCTCACACACACACACTTTAAAGTTAGATTTCTACTCACCTTCAAGTTTATTCAATTTTAGACTCTTAGTAAGTGATTATACTGAGCCCAAGAACTTGCTAGATTAAAAATATGATAGAGAAATTTATAGCAAGTTCATATTTATTCATCACAGTGTCCTCCCTAGAAATACACAGCTTTTTGCAGATTGCATTGCTGCAGAAAAACAATCCATAAGAATAACAAACTCTTTGAAACACTGTAGGAATAATCACTAATCAAACTAGCCTAATTACATTTCTTATTACTGATTAAGGAGACAAGACTTCGAAGATCTAAAACAATTCAAGAAATAAGACAGAACCAAATCAGGTCTCAAAATACATTGGGCTCTGGAGCCAGATTAGTGTGAGTTCTTGGGTTTCAAGGAGGAAGTTAGGCTGAAGTAATGGAAAGAATTAGACTTTTGAGTGGTTACAACATGGTGTGATGAGCACTATGGAGGAGTCAGGTACCCAGGCATGGGGAATACAAAACAAGCAATGTGTAACCCACGCCAGGGGAGACAGGGAAGGCTTTGCTAAGAACATGGCATCTGAGATTAGTTTTAAAAGACAAAGAGTTTGTCAAGAGGAAAAAGGAGGACAGAGTGCACAAGGCAAAGGCAGACAGCATTTTAAAAGGCAAAGAAGTTTGGACTTTGCTTGTAAATTACTGGGGCCGTGAGAGTTGTTCGGTAAGAGGAGGACGTGATCAGAGCTGAGTTTTTGGAAAGACTCTGATTGTGGAATCCAGAGAAGGATTATATTACAGACGGGAAGACGACTTCAAAGGTGTCACAAATGACAGGAGCAGAACTAAAGTAGTTGCTGTAGAGGCAGAGGTCAGAAGATCCCCTTGCCACTGCATAAACCTATACTAGGAATTTTTTTGTTTTAACTGGTTTTGGACAGTTGTTTTGGAAGGCATAGTAAGACAGATTATAAATGGTTGATTTCTTCCAAATTATGGAAGATTATTCCCTGTCACCATCTACTTTGCAGGGTCTATGGTTTCCAAGCCAAATCAACAAATATTTATGGAGCAAGACACTTGTGCTCAGCCCTGGGAAGATTCTATTCTGTGCTGGAGAAACTCCACTCCAGCCATTTGGGATGGGAATTAGAAGTTGCCTGCACCAGTAAGCATCCTGCAAAGGCAAAGCAATCATTTTTGTAGCCTCTGTGGGAGAGAAGAAAATAATTACTGTGTTTTTCACTACCAAGTGAATTCCATCCATCTGCCCCTTACCAGTGAATTAAGTGTAAAAAAATAAATACAACCAAGTTCACTGGTAACCTTTAGTACCTTCCATTAATCAGAGTAAAAGCGTTTTTTTTTCTGGGGCCTTCACTGATTCTATAGAAAGAAAAATGGTGACAAGAGGTCAGTTTAGCTACAACCCTATGACACTTTGTCAATATGGTATTGGCAATTCAGTTATGGTGAAAAATAAGGGCATTATTTAGGTGTTAGGAGTTAGTAAATAGATTATTTATTATGTTGTCTGTCATCAATCAGAACCCAAGCCGCCAGTAAGACAACAGCTGCCTGCATAATTTTCTTGCAAATGCCTAAAATAGTTCGCTTGCACAGTTTCTCTGTCTCCCTGTGTGTGTGTGATTGTGTGTGTGTGTGATTGTGCGTGTGTGTATGTGTGTGTGTTAGAAAATGTTATACTATTTAAGGTTGATGAATGTAGGAATTTATTAACAGGAAATGAAAACTGATAGGTATTTAACATTTAATGTGAAATAATCTACTATAACATAAAAAACTCGGAATAATACTAACTGTTTTAATTGTCCATGATAATTAAACTGTCACTATGCTCATTAAAAAGATAGGTGAATAGTTAAGTTATTGACACAAGCTCTTCAAATAAAATGGGCTCATTTTTAACCTAAATTTAACTTAAATTGAATGATTGCCTGCCTCTCTCTCTCTCTAATTTTTCTTAGTGTCAGCATCAAAATCTGTTTTTATCTGTGTTTAACAGGGATACACCTAAAGTCACTGAGTCAGCATGTGGTAATAAAAATTCCTGCTAATAAAATCTTTAATTTCACTAGAGGGAAATGTTTATCAAATACAGGACACAGTGAGAGAACTGTAGGTTAGCTATTTGGGAAGGCATGTGTGGGTGTGTGTGAGGGTGTTTATTTGTCTCACATTACACAATTAAATAAATTTTGGATGGATTCAAATTAAAATTTGTAGTCAAACACAGACAATGTTAAAAATAAATACGTATCACATATCTTAAGGAGAAAGAAAATGCCTGGACTTGGAATTTTGTATTAATATTTATCCTTTCTTTTTCTATCCTCATTTTCCATTGCTTCCCGTTGTATACTTTTCATTCGGATAATGATGGCAGCAGCAGGCCATCTGGAGTTGCCACTGCCATCACGCCAGCTGTAGCAGGGAGGCACAGCAGGGGCTGCATGCTCCATGGAGCCACCCAGAGCCAGGGACAAGTGGGAGCTCCTCCCCTTCCTAGTTGGGGTGGGAGCTTTCTGGGTGCCGCTGCAGCCACCCAAGCCATGACTGCAGACATGAGCATCCCTGTGCTCTCAGGGTCTGGGAGCAGGCAGGAGCCCCACCCTCCCAGGCACAGCTGCAGCCGTGCAAGTCGCAGCTGCAGACCCATACATCTCTTTACTCTTGGGGACCCGGAAAGCCTCCCTCAACACTTCCCTCCCCACCCTTGAAGGCTTGGAAGTGCCTGCTCCAGCTGCCTAGCTTCTCCCTGATGTCAGTGCCCACTCTGATCTCAGGGCCAAGCCCAGGTGCTGTCACAGTCTTTGCAGGTGTACACACACTCAAGGCAGTTCTGACACACCAGCCCCCTACTGCCTTGACCCCCTACAGATGTTGCACGTGAGAATACAGAGGGAAGCTAAGGAGGTCCTGAGAGCAGCTGGGGGCTGGATTGTGGGCACCCCTTGGCACCTACAACCTGGGTTCCATGAACACAGCAGGAGGTAGACAGGTTCCTGGGTGGAAGGGGGCTGGTCCCTGGTGTGGCCCTACCTTCAAGGCCAGAGAGGGCCTGAAGGCTAGGGGCTAGGCTGCCAGTACTGAGGAGTAGGAACTTTTGGTGCCTTTTCTAGTCCTGCCCATGGCCACCCATGGACCAATCAGTATGCACTTCTTCCCCACTGAGACCCATAAAAGCCCTGGGCTCAGCCAGAGCTGCAGACATCTGGAGGACCAGCTGTGGAGAGAAGCCACCCATTCTGGGCCTCCTCTCTGCTGAGATTTGCAGACATCAGAATGACCAGCTGCAGAGAGGAGCCACCCACTCCAGGGCCTCCTTTCTGCTGATAGCTGCAGAGATGACAGGGCAACCTGCCTGCAGATTGGAGCTTCCCATTCCAGGGTCTCCTCTCTGCTAGGAGCTGAACACTTGTCAGGACACCCTTGCTGCAGGAATGGAGCTTCCCACTGCGGGTCTCCTCTGAGCTTCCCACTGCAGGTCTCCTCTGAGCTATTCTATCGCTCAATAAAGCTCCTCTTCATCTTGCATAACCTCCACTTGTCTATGTACCTCATTCTTCCTGGTGGCAGGACAATAATTCAGGACCCCTCAAATGGCAGGGTTAAAAAAGCTGTAAAACAAACATGCCTGAAACATGCTCCTTGATTGCCATGTTGTAGGTGAAGAGAAGGAGAGAAGAGTTGCAGCCCTTTGGAAAGCCCAGACTGGGGAACTTCCAGAGCCAGGGCTGTGGCTCCCTCTTTGGGGTCTTTGGTTCCTGGTGTCTCCAAGCTTCCAGGCACCACCACATTCCCCAGCGCCAGCCAAGGAAGCTGCTTACAGTGAGCCTGATCCAGCCACAGCCTCATAGAAAGCTGGCACCCATGCTAGCACCTGGAGCTGCCTGCCCCATGGCAGCAGCCAGCATGTCTAACTGCACAGTGGCCGGACCCCATGCTCGCTCACACACCCCTTGCCATTCCACACCTGACTCACAGTCTCCCTTGGAGGCATGGGATCCAGGCTGGCAGTGTGAGCTGAGCACAGCTTGGCAGACCAAGTGGGTGGAACAAGCCCAGGTCAGCCAAGCAAAACTCAGGCAAAGGTGCCACCAGCTACAGGTTTCCAGCCAGAAAATGACACCCCAAAGATTCTATAACAATAACAATTTCAAATGACCTGTAAACACCAAGCTGATTCACAGTTCCTTCTCTCTGGAACACTTTCACCTCTTATTTGGCTAGCTAATGTGCACACATCCTTCAAGAGTTAGTTCATGCACAGCCTTCTCCAGGAAGCCATGCTTGTCATATCCTCTAGGTCTCCATCTCAGCTCTACCTGCTGGAAGTTGAGATCAGGAAGTTGCCTTTCCTAGTTCCCTGAACCTACCACATTACACCACACCAGTATGATTTATTGACTAGTCCTTCCTTTCCCCACTGAACTATCATGTCATTTCTGTAATATATTAAAGTTCTGTATGCAGGTGGGTATATTTCTGTTCCACTGGTTGATTTGCCTGTCCCTGTATTAAATACTACGCTGCATGAATTGTCATAGTTTAAAAGAAGTATTTTTTTTGTTTTGAGACAGAGTCTCACTCTGTCACCCAGGTTGGAGTGCATTGGTGCAATCATGACTCACTGTAGCCTCGACTTTTCCAGGTTCAGTTGATCCTACCTCCTCAGCTTCCTGAGTAGCTGGGATTATAAGTGCACACCATCACACCTGGCTAACTTTTTGTATGTATTTTGTGTGTGTGTGTGTAGAGACAGGATTTCACTATGTTGCCCAGGCTGGTCTCGAACTCCTGGCCTCAAGTGGCCTGCCCACCTTCTCCTCCCAAAGTGCTGGGATTACAGGTGTGAGCCACCATGCCCAACCTAATAAGTCTTTATGGGGCAACTCCTTCTCTTTATTTTTCTTTTCAGTATCTGTATTAGTCTGTTCTCATGCTGCTAATAAAGACATACCTGTGACTGGGTAATTTATAAAGGAAAGATGTTTAATGGACTCACAGTTACACATGGCTGGGGAGGCTTCACAATCAAGGCAGAAGACAAAAGAAGAGCAAAGGAACATCTTACATGGCAGCTGCAAGAAGTTATGTGCAGAGGAACTCCTCTTTATAAAACCATTAGATCTTGTGATACTTATTCACTATCATGAGAACAGCATGAGAAAAGCCTGTCCCCACAATTCAATTACTTCCCACTGGGTCTCTCCCACAACACGTGGGGATTATTACAATTCAAGGTGAGATTTGGATGGGGACACAGAGCCAAACCATATTATTCTATCCCTGGCCCCTCCCAAATCTCATGTCCTCACACTTCAAAACCAATCATGTCTTCCCAAGAGTCAGCCAAAGTCTTAACCCATTTCAGCATTAATGCAAAAGTCCAGAGTCCAAGGTCTCATCTGAGCCAAGACAAGTCCCTTCTGCCATAAGCCTGTAAAATCGAAAGCAAGTTAGTTGCTTCATAGATACAATGGAGATGCAGGCATTGGGTAAATACACCCATTCCAAATGGAAGAAATTGGCCAAAATAAAGGGGGTACAGGTCCAATGCAAGTCCTAAATCCGATAGGGCAGTCATTAAACCTTAAAGTTCCAAAATGACCTCCTTTGACTACATGTCTCACATCCAGTCACACTGATGCAAGAGGTGGGCTCCCATAGCGTGGAGCAGCTCTGCTCCTGTGACTGGCTGTTTTCATGGCTGGAACTGAGTGTCTGCTGCTTTTCCAGGTGCACAGTGCAAGCTGTCAGTGGATCTACTATTCTGGGGTCTGAAGGACGGTGGCCCTCTTCTCACAGCTCCACTAGGCCATCCCCCAGTAGGGACTCTGTGTGGAAACTCCAACCCCACATTTCCCTTCCACACTGCTCTAGCAGGGGTTCTCCATGAGGGCTCTGCCACTGCAGCAAACTTCTGCCTGGACATCCAAGCATTTCCATACGTCTTCTGAAATCTAGGCAGAGGTTCCCAAACCTCAATTCTTGACTTCTGTGCACCTGCAGGCTCAATACCACATGGAAGCTGCCAAAGTTTGGGGCTTTCACCCTCTGAAGCCATGTCCCAAGCTATACCTTGACCCCTTTTAGACATGGCTAGAGCTGCTGGGATGCAGAGCACCAAGTCCCCAGGCTGCACACAGCATGGGGGCCTGGGCCCAGTCCACGAAACCATTTTTCCTCCTAGGCCTCCAGTCCTCTGATGGGAGGGGCTGCTGGGAAGGTCTCTGACAAGCCCTGGAGACATTTTCCTCATTGTCTTGGTGATTAACATTTGACCCCTCATTACTTATGCAAATTTCTGCAGTCAGCTTGAATTTCTCCTCAGAAAATGGGTTTTTCTTTTCTATCACATCATCAAACTTCAAATTTTCTGAACTTTTTTTGCTCTGCTTCCCTTTTAAACATAAGTTCCAATTCCAAACCATGTATTTATGAATATGTAAAACTGAATGCTTTTAATGGCATCCAAGTCACCTCTTGAACGCTTTGCTGCTTAGAACTTTCTTCTACCAGATACCCTAAATCATCTCCTTCAAGTTCAAAGTTCCACAGATCTCTAGGACAGGGGCAAAATGCCACCAGTCTCTTTGCTAAAACATAGTAAGAATCTCCTTTGCTCCAGTTCCCAACAAGTTCCTCATCTCCATCTCAGACCACCTCAACCTGGACCTCATTGTCCCTATCCCTATCAACATTTTGGTCAGAGACATTCAACAGGTTTCTAGGAAGTTCCAGACTTTCCCACATTTTCCTATCTTCTCCTGAGCCCTCTGAACTGTTCCAACCTCTGCTTGTCACCCAGTTCCAAAGTCATGTCCACATTTTGGGGTATCTTTACAGCAGCACCCCACTCTACAGGTATGAATTTACTGTATTAGTCTGCTCTCATGCTGCTAATAAAGACATACCTGAGACTGGGTAATTTATAAAGGAAAGCACTTTTAATGGACTCACAGTTCCACATGGCTGGGGAGGCCTCACAATCATGGCAGAAGATGAAGGAAGAGTAAAGTGATGTCTTACATGGTGGCAAGCAAGAGGGCATGTGGGGGGGAACTCCCCTTTATAAAACCATCAGATTTCATGAGACTTATTCACTATAATAAGAACAACATGGGAAAAACTCGCCCCCATGATTCAATTACCACTGGGTTCCCCCCATGACACATGGGGATTATTACAATTCAAGGTGAGATTTGGATGGGGACACAGAGCCAAACAACATTGTTTGTGATATTGAGCATTCCTGTCCTTGAACATGGAATATCTCTGCATTTATCTAGGCCTAATGTTTTAATTATCTGCATATTGGTATTGCTAATATACTACTAGATTTATTCCTAAGTACTGTATAGGGTTGTTTGTTGTTGTTTTGCTCTTGTAAATAGAATCTTTTTCTAAGTTATGGTTTCTATTTGTTGTTGATATGTAGAAATGTTATTGATTTTTGTACATTATTTCCTACAACCTTGCTAAATTATCTTATTATTTCTAATAATTTGTCAATTATTTAGGTTAATCTGGGTAAGCAATTGCATAATCCATAAATAATTATGGTTTAATTTCTCCCTTCCCATCCTTATGCCTTAAGTTTATTTTCCCTGTCTTTCTGTGGCAGCTAGGACTCCCAGTACTATTTATTTGAAGCAGTGATAGTGGATGCTTTTGTCTTGTCCCTATTTTTAAGAGAATGATTTCAACAGTTTCCCATTAAGAATTACACTTTCGGATAAACAAGTCTAAGGAGCTAATGTACAATGTGAGAACTATAATGAATAATAGTGTATTATAGTTAGGATTTTTGCTAAATGAGTAGATTATTGCTGCTCTTGCAACAGGGAAGTTGGGGGAATGGGTAACTATGTGAAATGAGGATATGTTCATTTATTTTGCTATGGTAACCATTTTCCTCTCTCTATATATATATTTATATGTATCATAGTACATACTAAATATGTACTATACATGTATACCTTAAATATATACCATAAAAATATTTTTGAAGAGAATTATACTTTAAGTTCTTTATGGATATCCTTTATCAATTTAAAGACATTTTGTTTTTTCCAGTTTGGTAAAAATGATTATCATGAATGGATACTGAATTATATCAAATGTTTTTTCTGTAACTCCTAAGAGAATCTTGTGATTTTCTCCTTTAATTTTGAATATGCTAAATGAAATTTGTATATTTCCTAAAATTAAACCACCTTTACACTCCTGTGATAACTCCAAGTTGACAATAGTATATTTTCTTTTTTATATACTGCTGAATTAATTGTACTAACATTTTCTTTGTGATTTTTACATATTGTTCCTAGCAAGATTAAATACATAGCAAATATCTTGAGGAGAAAAAAACAATGGACTTGAAATTTTGTAAAAATTCTGTAATTTTTCATTCTCAATCTTTATTTTTTTGGTTTGATATTAAGTTATATTTATCTTGTGATTTTTTAAATGTCTCTTGGAATTTCATCTTTGACCAGGAGTTGAAATTATAATAGACATTTAAAAAATCTTAGCACTTCAACTTCCTTGAAACTTTAGCTAAGCCCACCCCTAACATATGTGGCTTTCAGGGAAAGAGTAAAAGTGGGATGCCTACATAACTTATGTATAAATGCTTACAAATAATAAATCAAGCTTACAAATTGACACATGAAATATGTTCTATCCTTGTACTTTTAAAAGTATTCCTTCATACAACAAGGTAGAAAATTGTGTGTTAAACTATTATTTGTATATGACTAAAAGTTGACAAAATAGTAAAAACAATTGAAGTTTTTTTTGGTTTTTGTTTTGTTTTGTTTTTTGAGATGGAGTCTCACTCTGTCACCCAGGCTGGAGTGCAGTGGTGCACTCTTGGCTCACTGCAATCTCTGCCTCCCAGATTCAAGCAATTCTCCTGCCTCAGCCTCCTAAGTAGCTGAGACTACAGGCGTGCACAACCACATCCAGCTAATTTTTGTATTTTTAGTAGAGACAGGG
>NW_012115043.1:11903331-11904424 GCF_000951035.1 Colobus angolensis palliatus
TTCTTTTTTTTTTTTTGAGATGGAGTCTCGCTCTGTTGCCCAGGCTGGATCACAGTGGCACCATCTCGGCTCACTGCAAGCTCCACCTCCCAGGTTCACACCATTTTCTTTCCTCAGCCTCCTACCGGAGTAGCTGGGACTGCAGGTGCCCACCACCACCCCCGGCTAATTTTTCTGTATTTTTAGTAGAGATGGGGTTTCACCATGTTAGCCAGGATGGTCTTGAACTCCTGACCTCATGATCCACCCGCCTCGGCTACCCAAAGTGCTGGGATTACAGGCGTGAGCCACTGCGCCTGGCCCTTTTTTTTTTTTTAATCTAAAGGTTTCCATTCCTCATATCCTCTCTACCTTGCAAAGCAGTATCCATCTCCAGGATCTGTGATGTCAAAATCAACACCTCACCATATCTGGGCTTTATCACCCTGTGTTTAGATGCTGCACAAATAAGCACAAGTGTTTGTTTCTCTGGGACCTTAATGGAGTTAGTCATGAAGGTGGCTATGTAGGACTTGGTCATGCTATGCTGGTGCTGAGCACATATCTTTAACATATTGTGAGTGTGTGTTGTGTGCATGTGCTTATGATAGAGGGTCTTCTCTTTCCTGGGCCTAAAAGTAGTGCCAGTTCAGCTTTCCCATCTCAGCCAGATAGACACACATAACATACAGAGTTAGATACCCTGAATCAGGAAGAATTAGATACCCTGAACAGACCAATAACAAGCAGCGAGATTGAAATGGTAATTAAAAAATCAACAATAAAGAGTCCAGGACCACATGGATTCACAGCAGAATTCTACCAGACATTCAAAGAACTGGTACCAATACTTTTGATGCTATTCCACAAGATAGAGAAAGAAAAAACCCTCTCTAATTCATTTTCTGAAGCCAGCATCACCCTAATACCAAAACAAGGAAAGGACATAACCAAAAAAAGAAAACTACAGACTGATATAATTGATGAACATTGATGCTAAAATTCTTTTTTTTATTTTTTTAATTTATTATACTTTAAGTTATAGGGTACGCGTGCACAACATGCAGGTTTGTTACATAAGTATACATGTGCCATGTTGGTTTGCTGCACCCAT
>NW_012115043.1:11904859-11907295 GCF_000951035.1 Colobus angolensis palliatus
GAAGTCCTCGCCCACGCCTATGTCCTGAATGGTATTGCCTAGGTTTTCTTCTAGGGTTTTTATGGTTTTAGGTCTAACATTTAAATCTTTAATCCATCTTGAGTTAATTTTTGTATAAGGTGTAAGGAAGGGATCCAGTTTCAGTTTTCTACATATGGCTTGTCAGTTTTCCCAGAACCATTTATTAAATAGGGAATCCTTTCTGCGTTTATTGCTTTTGTCAGGTTTGTCAAAGATCAGACAGTTGTAGATGTGTGGCATTATTTCTGAGGCCTCTATTCTGTTCCATTGGCCTACATATCTGTTTTGGTACCAGTACCAGGTTACTACAGCCTTGTAGTATAGTTTGAAGTCAGGTAGCATGGTGCCTCTAGTTTTGTTCTTTTTGCTTAGGATTGTCTTGGCAATGTAGGCACTTTTTTGGTTCCATATGAACTTTAAAGTAGTGTTTTCCAATTCTGTGAAGAAAGTCATTGGTAGCTTGATGGGGATGGCATTGAATCTATAAATTACCTTGGGCAGTATGGCCATTTTCACAATATTGATTCTTCCTATCCATGAGCATGGAATGTTCTTCCATTTGTTTGTGTCCTCTTTTATTTCATTGAGCAGTGGTTTGTAGTTCTCCTTGAAGAGGTCCTTCACAGCCCTTGTAAGTTGTATTCCTAGGTATTTTATTCTCTTTTTTGTAATTGTGAATGGGAGTTCACTCATGATTTGGCTCTTTGTCTGTTACTGGTGTATAGGAGGGCTAGTGATTTTTGCACATTGATTTTGTATCCTGAGACTTTGCCGAAGTTGTTTTTCAGCTTAAGGAGATTTTGGGCTGAGATGATGGGGTTTTCTAAACATACAATCATGTCATCTGAAAACAGGGACAGTCTGACTTCCTCATTTCGTAATTGAATACCCTTCATTTCTTTTTCTTGCCTGATTGCCCTGGCCAAACTTCCAACACTGTTGAATAGGAGTGGTGAAAGAGGGCATCCTTGTCTTGTGCCGGTTTTCAAATGGAATGCTTCCAGTTTTTCCCCATTCAGTATGATATTGGCTGTGGGTTTGTCATAAAAAGCTTTTATTATTTTGAGATACCTAGTTTATTGAGAGTTTTTAGCATGAAGAGCTGTTGAATTTCATCGAAGGCCTTTCCTGCATTTATTGAGATAATCATGTGGTTTTTGTCATTGGTTCTGTTTATGTGATGGATTACATTTATTGATTTGCGTATGTTGAACCAGTCTTGCATCCCAGGGATGAATCCGACTTGATCATGGTGGATAAGCTTTTCGATGTGCTGCTGAATTTGGTTTGCTGGTATTTTATTGAGGATTTTCACATCGATGTTCATCAGGGACATTGGTCTAAAATTCTCTTTTTTTGTTGTGTCTCTGCCAGGCTTTGGGATCAGGATGATGCTGTACTCATAAAATGAGTTAGGGAGGATTCCCTCTTTTTTATTGATTGGAGTAGTTTCAGAAAGAATGATAGCAGCTCCTCGTTGTACCTCTGGTAGAATTTGGCTGTGAATCTGTCTGGTCCTGGACTTTTTTTGGTTGTTAGGCTATTAATTATTGACTCAATTTCAGAGCCTGTTATTGGTCTATTCAGAGATTCAACTTCTTCCTGGTTTAGTCTTGGGGAGAGTATATGTGTCCAGGAATTTATCCATTTCTTCTATATTTTCTAGTTTTGTTTTTTGTTTTTTTTTTTGCATAGAGATGTTTATAGTATTTTCTGACGGTGGTTTGTATTTCTGTGGGATCGGTGGTGATATTCCCTTTATCATTTTTTATTGCATCTGTTTGAGTCTTCTCTCTTTTCTTCTTTATTAGTCTTGCTATCAGTCTATCAGTTTTGTTGATCTTTTCAAAAAACCAGCTCCTGGATTCATTGATTTTTTTGAAGGTTTTTTTGTGTCTCTATCTCTTTCAGTTCTACTCTGATCTTAATTATTTCTTGCTTTCTGCTAGCTTTTGAATTTATTTTCTCTTGCTTCTCTAGTTCTTCTGTGATGTTAGGGTGTTGATTTTAGATCTTTCCTGCTTTCTCTTGTGGAATTTAGTGCTATAAATTTCTGTCTACACACTGCTTTCAATGTGTCCCAGAGGTTCTGGTATGTTGTGTCTTTGTTCTTTGTTGTGTCTTGGTTTCAAAGAACATCTTTATTTCTGCCTGCATTTTGTTATTTACCCAGTAGTCATTCAGGAGCAGGTTGTTCAGTTTCCATGTAGTTGTGTGGTTTTGAATTCGTTTCTTAATCATGAGTTCTAATTTGATTGCACTGAGGTCTGAGAGACAGTTTGTTGTGATTTCTGTTCTTTTACATTTGCTGAGGAGTGTTTTACTTCTGATCATATGGTCAATTTTAGAATAAGTGCAATGTGGTGCTGAGAAGAATGTATATTCTGTTGATTTGGGGTGGAGAGTTCTGTAGAT
>NW_012115043.1:11907345-11907724 GCF_000951035.1 Colobus angolensis palliatus
AATAAGTGCAATGTGGTGCTGAGAAGAATGTATATTCTGTTGATTTGGGGTGGAGAGTTCTGTAGATGTCTATTAGGTCCACTTGGTCCAGAGCTGAGTTCAAGACCTGGATATCCTTGTTAACCTTCTGTCTCGTTGATCTAATATTGACAGTGGAGTATTAAATTCTCCCATTATTATTGTGTGGGAGTCTAAGTCTCTTTGTAGGTCTCTAAGGACTTGCTTTATGAATCTGAGTGCTCCTGTATTGGGTGTATATATACATATAGGATAGTTAGCTCTTCTTGTTGAATTGATCCCTTTACCATTATGTAATGGCCTTCTTTGTCTGTTTTGATCTTTAGTGGTTTAAAGTCTGTTTTATCAGAGACTAGGATTG
>NW_012115043.1:11907776-11922080 GCF_000951035.1 Colobus angolensis palliatus
CTTTATTTTGAGCCTATGTGTGTCTCTGCACGTGATATGGGTCTCCTGAACACAGCACAGTGATGGGTGTTGACTCTTTACCCAATTTGCCAGTCTGTGTCTTTTAATTGGACCATTTAGTCCATTTACATTTAAGGTTAATATTGTTATGTGTGAATTTGATCCTGTCATTATGATGTTAGCTGGTTATTTTGCCACGTTAATTGTTGCGGTTTCTTCATAGCATTGATGGTCTTTACAGTTTGCAGTGTTTTTGCAGTGACTGGTACCGGTTGTTCCTTTCCATGTTTAGTGCTTCCTTCAGGAGCTCTTGCAAGGCAGGCCTGGTGGTGACAAAATCTCTCAGCATTTGCTTGTCTGTAAAGGATTTTTATTTCTCCTTCACTTATGAAGCTTAGTTTGACTGTATATGAAAATCTGGGTTGAAAATTATTTTCTCAAAAATGTTGAATATTCGCCCCCACTCTCTTCTGGCTTACAAGGCTTCTGTTGAGAGATCTACTGTTAGTCTTATAGGCTTCCCTTTGTGAGTAACCTGACCTTTCTCTCTGGCTGCCCTTAACATTTTTTCCTTCGTTTCAACCTTGGTGAATCTGACAATTATGCATCTTGGGGTTGCTCTTCTCAAGGAGTGTCTTTGTGGTGTTCTCTGTATTTCCTGAATTTGAATGTTGGCCTGCCTTGCTAGGTTGGGGAAGTTCTCCTGGATAATATCCTGAGGAGTGTTTTTCAGCTTGGTTTCATTCTCTCTGTCACTATCAGGTACACCAATCAAATGTAGATTTGGTCTTTTCACGTTGTCCCATATTTTTTGGAGGCTTTGTACGTTTCTTTTTACTCTCTTTTCTCTAAACTTGTCTTCTCACTTTATTTCACTAATTTGATCTTCAATCACTGATATCCTTTCTTCCACTTGATCAAATCGGCTATTGAAGCTTGTGCATGTGTCACGAAGTTCTCGTGCCATGGTTTTCAGCTCCATCAGGTCATTTAAGGTCTTCTCTATACTGTTTGTTCTAGTTAGCCATTCATCTAACCTTTTTTCAAGGTTTTTAGCTTCCTTGTAGTGGGTTAGAACATGCTGCTTTAGCTTGGAGAAGTTTGTTATTACTGACCTTCTAAAGCCTACATCTGACAACTTGTCAGTCATTCTCTGTCCAGCTTTGTCCTGTTGCTGGCAAGGGACTGCCATCCTTTGGAGAAGAGGCACTCTGGTTTTTAGAATTTTCAGCTTTTCTGCTGTGGTTTCTCCCCATCTTTGTGGTTTTGTCTACCTTTGGTCTTTGATGTTGGTGACCTACAAATGGGGTTTTGGCGTGGGTGTCCTTTTTGTTGATGTTGATGCTATTCCTTTCCGTTTGTTAGTTTTTCTTCTAACCGTCAAGTCAGTCAGCTGCAGTCTGTTGGAGTTTGCTGGAGGTCAACTCCACACCCTGTTTGCCTGGGTATCACCAGTAGAGGCTGCAGTATTGCAGAACAGCACATATTGCTGCCTGATCCCTCCTCTGGAAGCTTCATCCCAGAGGGGCACCCACCTGTAATGAGGTGTCTTTTGGCCCATAATGGGAGATGTCTCCCAGTTAGGCTACATGGAGGTCAGGGACCCACTTGAGGAAGCAGTCTGTCCATTCTCAGAGCTCAAACACTGTGCTGGGAGAACCACTGCTCTCTTCAGAGATGTCAGATGGGGACATTTAAGTCTGCAGAAGTTTCTACTGCCTTTTGTTCAGCTATGCCCTGCCCACAGAAGTGGAGTCTACAGAGGCAGTAGGCCTTTTTGAGCTGCAGTGGACTCCACCGAGTTCGAGCTTCCTGGCTGCTTTGTTTACCTACTCAAGCCTCAGCAATGGTGGATGCCCCTCTCCCTGCCAGGCTGCTGCCTCGCAAGTTGATCTCAGACTGCTGTGCTAGCAGTGAGCAAGACTCCTCAGGCGTGGGACCCTTCAAACCAGGCACAGGAGAGAATCTCCTAGACTGCTGGTTGCTAAGACCATAGGAAAAGTGCAGTATTTGGGCAGGAGTGTCCCATTTTTCCAGGTACACTCTGTCACAGCTTCCTTTGGCTAGGAAAGGGAAATCCCCCAACCCCTTGCACTTCCCGGGTGAGGTAATGCCCCTCCCTGCTTCAGCTAACCCTATGTGGCCTACACCCACTGTCCAACCAGTTCCAATGAGATGAACCAGGTACTTCAGTTGGAAATGCGGAAATTACCCGTGTTCTGTGTTGATCACGCTGGGAGCTGCAGACTGGGGCTGTTCCTATTCTGCCATTTTGGAACGGACTCCGATGCTGAAATTCTTAACAAAATACTAGCTAACTGAATCCAACAACATATCAAAAAGATAATCCATCATGATCAAATGGGTTTCATACAAGGTTTGCAGGGATGTTTTCACATACGCAAGTCAATAAATGCGATACACCACATAAACAGAATTAAAAACGAAAATCACATGATCATCTCAACAGATGCAGAAAAAGCATCTGACAAAATTCAGCATCTCTTTATGATTAAAACCCTCAGCAAAATTGGCATGCAAGGGACAGAACTTAATGTAATAAAAGCCATCTATGACAGACCTACAGCAAACATAATACTGAATGGGGAAAAGTTGAAAATATTCCCTCTGAGAACTAGAATAAGACAAGGATGCCCACTGTCACCACTCCTCTTCAACATAGTACCAGAAGTCCTAAAAAGAGCAATCAGACAAGAGAAAGAAATAAAGGGAATCCAAATAGGTAAAGAGGAAGTCAAACTGTCACTGCTTGCTGACGATATGATCGTTTACCTTGAAAACCCTAAGGACTTCTCCAGATAAAAGATAAACTCCACTAATAAAAGAATTCTGCAAAGTTTCCAGATACAAGATTAATGTACACAAATCAGTAGCTCTTCTACACACCAGCAGGGACCAAGCAGGGAATCAAATCAGGAACTCAACTGCTTTTACAATAGCTGCGAAAAAAAAAAAAAAAAAAAAAAGATCAAATACTTAGGAATATACCTAACCAAGGAGTTGAAAAACCTCTATGAGGAGAACTACAAAACACTGCTGAAAGAAATCATAGATGACACAAACAAATGGAAGCACATTCCATGCTCATGCATGGGTAGAATCAACATTATGAAAACGACCTGCCAAAAGCAATCTACAGATTCAATGCAATCCCCATCAAAATACCACCATCATTCTTCACAGAATTAGAAAAAAACAATTCTAAAATTCATATGGAACCAAAAAAGAGCCTGCATAGCCAAAGCAAAAATAAGAAATCTGGAGGCTTAACACTACCTGATGTTAAACTATAGTATAAAGCCATAGTCACCAAAAAAGCATGGTACTAGTATAAAAATAGGCACATAGACCAATGGAACAGAATAGAGAACCCAGAAACAAACCCGTATACTTACAGCCAACTGATCTTTGAGAAAGCAAACAAAATCAAAAAGTGGGGAAAGGACACCCTTTTCAACAAATGGTGCTGGGATCATTGGCCAGCCACATGGAGGAGAATGAAACTGGATCCTCATCTCTCACCTTATACAAAAATCAACTCAAGATGGATTAAGGACTTAAACCTAAGACCTGAAACTATAAAAATTCTAGAAGATAACATTGGAAAAAACCTTCTAGACGTTGGCTTAGGCAAAGATTTCATGATCAAGAACTCAGAAACAAATCCAATAAAAACAAAGATAAATAGCTGGGACCTAATTAAGCTAAAGAGCTTTTGGACGGCAAAAGGAACAGTCAGCAGAGTAAGCAGACACCCCACAGAGTGGGAGAAAATCTTCACAATCTATACATCTGACAAAGGACTAATATCCAGACTCTACAATGAACTCAAACATATCAGTAAGAAAAAAACAATCCCATCAAAAAGTGGGCTAAGGATGTGAATAGACAATTCTCAAAAGAAGATCTACAAATGGCCAACAAACATATGAAAAAATGCTCAACATCACTAATGATCAGGGAAACTCAAATAAAAACCACAATGCGGTACCACCTTACTCCTGCAAGAATGGCCATAATCAAAAAATAAAAAAAAACAGTAGATGTTGGCATGGATGCTGTGAACAGGAAACACTTCTACACTGCTGGTGGGATTGTAATCTAGTATAGCCACTGTGGAAAACAGTGTGGAGATTCCTTAAAGTACTAAAAAGTAGAACAGTCATTTGATCCAGCAAGCTCACTACTGGATATCTACCTACAAGAAAAGAAGTCATTATTCAAAAAAGATACTTGCACCTGCATGTTTATAGTGGCACAATTTACCACAGCAAAGTCATGGAACCAACCCAAATTCCCATCAACCAATGAGTGGATAAAAAAGCTGTGATAATACTCTGCAGCCTTAAAAAGGAATGAATTAACAGCATTTGCAGTGACCTAGATGAGACCAGAGACTGTTATTCTAAGTGAAGTAACTTAGGAATGGAAAACCAAACATCATATGTTCTCACTGATACGTGAGATTTAAGTTGTGAGGACACAAAGGCATAAGAATGATACAGTGGACTTCGAGGACTTGTGTGGAAGAGTGGGAGGGGAGAGAGGGATAAACTACAGATATTACAAACATGGGGCAGTGTATAAGGCTCAGGTGATGAGTGCACCAAAATCATCACTAAACAACTTACTCACATAACCAAATACCGCCTGCACCCCAATAACTTATGGAAAAATTAAAAATAAAAAACAAATAAATAAAATTTTTTAATATTGCAGAGGGCCATCACCTTTAGGATTTAAGGAGTTCACACAAATAGGAGAGAAAAAAAGCTAAAACTCTCATAGATTAAATTGACAAAGTATCTAAAAGACAATTTTCAAAGGAGGAAATCCAACTAGAAATAAACTCCAATACTGATACAATGCTTTGGAACCAATTTTTGATAGTCAAAAGTCTCAAAATAGTCATTTTATTTGACCTAATAATTTTGCTGCTAAAATAAAGGAATCATAAATTTTTGAGGAGAAATTTTTATTATCTAACTCAAGAATAGTAAGGCCTTTCTTATTCTAATTCAGGATGTTCTTTGGTGTCCTTGCTGGGAACTAACTAAAGTGAGAGAAACTGGGAAGAGAAACAGAACCCACAATTCAAGCATTCAGAGTTAACAAGAAGAGTATTGGAGAATTATAGAACACGAGATGTTTGCCTGCTGTTTAGTTTCATGACGCCCAGTGATTGTGAGGGAGCCTGCAGCCCTGCAGCAGTAGTCCATACCTGGGCCTGATCAGAACACAGAAAGAAAATCTCAGATGATCCACAGATTGGAATGCAAAACATCTTTATTCTAATCCTATACAAATTGAGAGCTCTGCCCATGAACATTTAATAGTAACATTGCAGAAACACTAAATGGTACCATTTAAACTCAGAAATAGTTACTCTTGTAGGCTGTTGGTTCCAAGTGGCCTGGAGCTACTTGGAAATGTGAGGCTTCAATTCAAGCCAAATGGCCACTAGGAGTTATTAACAGAAGGGTCAAAATATCTCAGTTTACCTGTCCAGGTGTCCAGGCTACCTTACAGAACAGCAGCTCTCTGCCCGGGTAGCTTCTCCTTGGTGATAGTTAATACAAATGATTTTCTGGAACTATGGTGACACAGAATCTGGAAACTGACAGTAGATCCCTAGCTGCCCATCAAGAAGCACTAATGCACCATGCCGCCTCCTGCCATTAGGAAAGCTTTTACCACCACCAGGCCACTTGTCATTTCTCTGCAGAATGCACTTGGCTGGATCAGCCTGTAATACACTGACGTGATTTCAGCTAAACTACAGGGCTAAATACCAGAGGAGTAGGGCACTTGGAGCAGAGAAGAAAGAGAATGAAATAACTATCATTAACTCCCTAAATTTCAACAAGCATGAAAGTATCCTCTTCCCAAGAAGTCCAGATCCCCAATTTCAGACAGTGTAATGGCAGCTGGCTTTGCACGGCAGAAGTACAGACACTTATCTGCTGATAAGATGTCTTTTCTCTCCCACTGAACAGGTGGAGATGATCTTCAGGCATCAGTCCCAATCCAAGGTTTGGGCCCCTGACCTCATAATCGATTTGATACTAAAGCAGTGGTTTGTAGACTCCATTTAGAATCTCACTGACAATCAGTAACTAGAGACTTTTATTCTGGAGAAATGTGCATATGCACAGGCTTCTGCCACATACCAGTGAACCATATCAGTGAACCACACAGACTTACAGAGGCCCCTCCATGGAGCCCCTTAAGTTATCAGCCAGTTCTCTCTCCACTCGTGCCTTTGCTCCCCATCTTGTGTCTGTAACAGGTCTCATTAATGGTGCATGGAGCTCTATTCTGTTGCACTAGGAAGCAATGTTGCAACCTTTGCTAGCACAGAGCTCCTAGAAATGGCTCAGAATTAATTTCAGCAAGCCTGTGGGTAAAACATGTTTGTCACTCTGTCCGTAAACATTTGTGGTAACAAAAAAAAAAAAAAGAAAATCTGTTTCAGATAAACCCTTCTCAGTCTGAGTTCCTCCTGGCTGGATTTATGCATGGTTCTCTAATGATGTGGAAAAGCAGTTTGGTTCTAAGGAAAAACAAAACCACCTATGGTGAGAAATTAAGAGCGAAATTACATAAGGGTTTTTTTTAAAAAAAATTGGTATTCTGGCTGCATTTTTCAACTAAGAGTCATAAAATCATTTCCCAAGCCAGAAATATAATTATCCTCATTTCACAGGTGGAAAACCGGGAATTACAGAGAGGTTAATGGCTGTGTCTAAAAGCACACAGCACGCCCTCATCAGAAGGAGCTGGAAATTCAGGTATGGGCAAGGGCTCATACTGTTCTGTCATAAACCAAACTTTCCTGAAAAAGTTTGGCTTGGCTCTAATTGGCATTCAATTTTAAAAAATGTCTTTCATTAAAAAATATAATTTGAAGAACTGGGTAATTGACTCACATTTGATTAAGGCAGATTCTATTGGATTAACATGATTAATAGGTAAAATTATAATCAAACAGAAAGCAGTACAAAAGGTGACTAAGTCATGGATCATATTAAGATACTAAATTTTAAAATGATGGATATCCTGGGGGTTTTTTGACATCAGTAATATTCATTTCACAGTGGATCTCACACTGTTCAGTTATCACTAGTAGGGTAATTAGGATGAAGTTTCTGTTCAGGATTAAAAGAGGAAGTACTTGGAAGTTGTTTTGATTTCACAGTAAGGGAAACCCCAGATGTCCTCTTTCTGATTCTCCCCAAATAATTTGGTTCAAGCTGGGTGGTAAATTTCTCAAACTGAGAGCGAAGTAGGGCCACTCTAGTGGCTGTCCCTGCTCAGACCTAGATATAGTTAGTGCCACGTCAAACCTCAAAGCCCCTTTCAGGAGCTGTAATGTTCGCCAGGCTGGGTAGGATAACAGTCCACAGTTTTTACTATCGATGCAATATTGTATCCCCAATAGGAACTAAGTGAATTGATATGAAACTGCTCCAGCATCAGCCACCTCCAGGTAGCCAGGCCTGGAATTAAAATGAGAAACAGAATGTTTGGGGTGTTTTTGACACTCCGTCTTAAATCTTTTTGTCCAGAAATGGGAGCTACTGTGATCTGAATAGAGGCAGACATGAGTTATTCTTTTCATCACCAAGACTTTCTGCTTTAGAGGACTGATAGGCATGGTGGCAGGCTCCCTCCTAAAACTTCCATGTCTGCATAACTGGAAGGAGAATGGAAACTGGGGGAGGCTTGAACCATTCCAAAATCTTCATCACTGTCCCCAAAGCCAACTCACAAAACCTACAATATAAAGAACAAACTTGCTTCCCAGCAAGCGCAGCTCTGGTGCCACCCCCTTGCCACAAGCCCAGCCCAACTAGCTTGACACTTCCAAGAGTTTCCTATACAGGAAACCTGAGGCCACCACAGGAATCCCTGTTCTTACCATGTTATTACTTTTAAAAACATGCTCTGATCACGCAAATGACTAAGAGCTGGGACTGAAAGATGGTGTTGCAACAATGCATTGGCTTTCTTTGCCTGTAAAAATGACCAAAAAAATAAAGATTGATAATATCTCAGCTTGATAAGGGTTTCGGGAACAAGTAATCTGATACACAACTTGTTATACTTTATGTTAAAAGGCAATTTGGTAGTATCTACTAAGTACTATAAAATATGCAAGCCTAGGCCAGGCACGGGGGCTTCCTCCTATAATCCCAAAACTTTGGGAGGCTGATGCAAGAGGATCACTTGAGCTCAGGAGTTCGAGACCAGCCTGGGCAACATAGTGAGACTCCCTCATCTCTACAAAAAATACAAAAATTAGCCAGGCAGTGGCGTGTGCCTATAGTACCAGCTACTTGGGGGGCTGAGGTGGGAGGATTCCTTGAGCCCAGGGAGGTCAAGGCTGCAGTGAGCTGTGATCACTCCACTGCACTCCAGCCTGAGCAAGAGAGCAACACCCTGTCTCAAAAAAAAAAAATTGTGCTTGCTTTTTGACCAAGACATTCCATGTATACCTAGGCACAATTATTTAGATTCAAAGTTGTTTACTGGAGCAATTTTTGTATTTTATATTTATATTCCAAAATATTACTAACAACCTAATAGTTCATCAGTAGGAAAGTGGTCATGTAAATCATGGTACAGTGAATGGGATACATACAGATATCTTTTACAAAAGGTAGATCCAACCACAATGTCAAAGAATGATTTTTGTAATACATTTTTAAGTGAAAAAAGCAAGTAGTAGAAATATTGATATAATATGATCCCTATTTACATACTTTTAAAAATTATATATGTATATATTCTATGTATTTAAGTGAATAGAAAAATATTGGATTGGACAAATCCCCAGTTGTTAACAGGACTGACTTCCGGAGAAGAGAAATGAGCTGGGAGATGAAGGTGTTTCATTTTCTATTAAGTGTACTTCAGTAATTTATTCTAGTAAGTATATGATTTTCTTATTACAAAAAATAAAAATAGTATGTCACTGGCATCTCCTCCCAAGGCAGTATTCAACTGTGAGGAAACGGAAATTTCACTCCATCTGTTCAAGAGCAGCGAGACAGTCCACTTAAGTTCTCTAAGCTTCAGTTTGCCCGTCTATAAAATGAGGACAACGCATGCCTCACGGTATTGTTGGAAAAGATCACATGAGCGAATGCTTGTAAAAGCCCTGTTTACTGTTCAAGACAAGTGATTATAAAATGTTAAACAAGAATTATTCCAAGGTGAAGAGTAAAGAGTTGGTATTATTTAATAAAACCACAGAGACCACTAAATTTCCCTTTGGGAAATGACCGGCCTAGTTGTGATGGTTTTAGAATTTAATTAAAGAAATCAAAGCCACGTCGCTGGGCATGGAGTCTCCTCTGAAAGGGTTGGGTGCTCTAAGTTATCCTGGGAAAAATAATCCTGGAAAGAGGTTAAACCTGAAGCAGAGAATGAGATAAAAGTTCTCCTCTTGCCGGGCATGGTCACTGATGCCTGTAATCCCAACACTTTGGGAGGTCAAGGTGGGAGGATCACTTGAGGTCAGGAGTTCAAGGCCACCCTGGCCAACATGGCAAAACCCTGTCTCTACTAAAAATACAAAAATTAGCCAGCCATGGTGGCGGGCACCTGTAATCCCAACTACTTGGGAGGCTGAGAAAGGAGGATTGCTTGAGCCCTGGGGGCAGAGGTTGCAGTGAGCCAAGATCACGCCACTGCACTCTGACCTGGGTGACAGAATGAGACTCCGTCTCAAAAAAGAAAAAATTCTCCTCTTTCTCAAACTGGAAGGTAGTATGGCTGAATCTCCAAGGGCTCTGAGAAACTGAAAGAAGCCCCATTACAGGATTAGCTTCCACAGCCACATGGCAGGCTGGGAATGAGGCTGGAAGTAAGCCCCACCTGGTCATCTAAGGCAGGTTTGAGCTTATATAGTAGTGTAAGTGATTTTCTGTTAAATGTTTCTTCTATCATCACTGAACCTTCAAATAAAGTCTCATTAAAAATCGGCACCTGGTCTTAATTGCTCAGTGCAGAATTAGCAAAGAGCCTGGCCTACTACTCTATGTCTAAGATTCCCTTCCTGGAATGAATATGTTTATGGGGAGCTGAAGGCACCCCCATATTCATGATTTAGGCCTGCTTATCTATGACTGCATTGTAGAATAGGCTGGCCATGTGAAGCAGAGGCTGTCTCATCATCTCCTTCCATCTCAGGGGACCACTACGAAGTTCCCCAGCTCATATGTCTGGAAGTTCTGCTTCCTACACCTGATTTAGTTCTCAGACACACTGCTTGGATTATCTCAATACTTCTATTCTATTTGGCATATACTGTCTGCTTGGACACAGGTATCCTTTGGTGATCTTTTAATATTTATGGAGTCTGCCTTCTCCATGGTGGTGGTAATTGTCTCTGAGGACCTAAATCCCAGGAATAGTGACAGAGTCAATGGTGTTCTACATGGAACTATTATGCAATGTGCAGATGGCTTCTCTGAGGGCTATTCTTGTAAAGACAGACGTATTAACTTAAATAAAAAATGCCTTGCAAGACACATTTATGGGCAGAAATTGGTGGTGCTGAATGGTAAGATGTGGGAAAAATATAGGGAGAATCTTCTCTGTATTTTAACTCTAGTGCTTAGAATCTTATATCACATTAGACTCTGAGATTATTTTGGTAAACTGCCTTAAATCCTCTCTGGAATCATGGTAGGGATATACATGTACAGACAAATAAACAAAACCATACATAAACAAACAGGTAGAAGTTGATATGCTGAGTGTTTTTCACATAATTGTTTCCTTTAATCCTCACACCAAACTGTTGGTCATATATCCTATCACCAGTGATTTGTCAGATATTTACCAGAAGAGATAGGGCCATGTGGGCCTTCTACTTTTCATGCCTCTGCAGCAAGCAATACCAAGGAAACCAGCAAGGTGAGAGGGAATGACACAGCCACTAGGAGAACCTCTAAATAAGGCAGAGGAGGTGTGTACTTGAGAGTTAAGGTTTGATTTTCCTGATTGCTAAAAATGCTAAAGAAAATGGTCTTGCTTCTATTTTCTTCCTAGTGGCTTTTCTTGTATATACTTTAAATGGAAAATATCACTGAAAGGATAACTGGCCAAAAAGGGCAAATAGGGAGAAAAACTTTCACTTCCCTTTCCACTTGAACCCCAGGTTCTTGTATTTCAGCGAGTGTCTACAATGACATTCCATCCTGTTCGTTTGTTTTTGTTTCTGTTTTGAGACAAAGTCCCACTCTGTCACCCAGGCTGGAGTGCAGTGGCATGATCTTAGCTCACTGCAACCTCCGCCTCCAGGTTCAAGCGATTCTCCTGCCTCAGCCCCCCAAGTAGCTGGGATTATGGCACACATCACCATGCCCTGTTAATTTTTTCATTTTTAGTAGAGACAGGTTTCGCCATGTTGGCTAGGCTGGTCTTGAACTCCTGACCTCAGGTGACCCACCCGCCTTAGCTTCCCAAAGTGTTGGGATTACAGGCTTGAGCCACCGCACCCTGCCAGCCTCTTCATTTGGTATCATGGGCACGGTGTTTTTTCATAATTCTTCCATAAACCCAAAGAATTAAAAAGCTGTGCTTTTAGGATGTAACGGATCTTTCATTTGTATGATTAAGTCTCATGCAACTGTGAAGATGGTAGGAAACCCGTGTTCACATTTGTAGGCTGTGTGACATAGTGAGGACTAAAAAGCATGTCGATGTCTGATCTTCCCCTCTGAACTAGTCAGAAGCTCAGGGCTCTGATCTGGCTCTGAGACCCTGATCTGGTAGGGCAAGAAGTGAACTTCTGAGAAACCACATCCCAAGATAAGTGTCAGTCATGTGCCCAATAGACAATGCAAACAAAGCAATGGAAAGGCAGCAACAAAAATGACTTAGAACCAGCACAGAGAAATATGAGTGGCTCAGATTCCCTCTGGAGAGATTCACCATGGAGCCAGAATGAAGGGGGTGAATGAGGTGTTTTACAGAGCCCATAGGGTGGGGTGGAAGCTGTTAACAGCACTGTTCCAGGCACGGGAAACTAGGTCTCACTATGCACCAGCTAGAAACTCCACAGACATGAAACAAAAGATTTAATTTTTGTTTCAAGCAAAACAGCCTCTCCTAATGGTTATTAAAGCAATGAACAGTCAGAACTCTGTTGTACAGGTAAATTGCACCTGACTGTTTCAGAGATTGGCTGTCAGAGAAACTAGATATCGGAATAGTCCTGTTGTCATTTAGATTCTCAGAAAGTTTACCTTGTGTGTGCATGTGCAGTCATGCACACACGTACACCACATACACATGGTTCTAAGAAGCATACAGTAGGAAAACAAGAAAAACATCAAACTAGTTATGATAGTGTGTACCTGTAGTCCCAGCTACTCTGGAGGCTGATGCAGAAGGATCATTTGAACCCAGGAGGTCGAAGCTCCAGTGAGCTATGAGTACGCCAGTGCACTCCAGCCTGAGCAACAGAGGCTCAAAAAGAAAAGAAAAAATAAGAGTCTGCATTGTATCAAAACCACCAGTTCCCTCTGTTTGTTCATTGAATTCACTGAACAAAAATAGTAATACAATGTATTCTACTGAACCAGACAGAAAGTAGTTCTTTTCAACCTAGCAAGTAACATGTCATTTATGTTGTGTTCCACACAGTGCCTGGTGCGATAGTATGTACAGCACGAATGCATAAAATAATCTTTAATCCTTTGTGAAAGCTAACATTTAGTCACATCAAACAGATCACTTCTCAAAACAATGGTAAACTTTCCCAAGTGCCAAATTACTTCTGCCAGAACATTCCATTTCCATTGTTCCTTAGGGTAGTCAATTCCATGGCTTAGAAGATGTCAGGGAGTTCAGTTTCCTCTCCTTTGGCAGGGTTTGACATCCAGTATCATGTTCTTCACTGTAAGCCCTCTTTAACACAAACAATGAGGTCCAGTGTACCAGGGCCTGTTATGGGCTGAGGAAGAAGGGGTGGGGCAGATGAAGAAGAAGATTCCATGCAAATGCACGGATCTTCACAACATAAAGAGAAAGCTGATTGCAGAAGAAGCTGGTTATAAGGAAGAGATTTCTGTAACATGACTCCCCAGGAGGTGCAGTCACCCTCACATCGGCTCTGGAGTACAGAAGGAAAGGTATTTCTATTTAATAGGTTTGGGGAGCTCTGGGGAAGCTGGGCAGGTTGGTTGTTGTTTTAAAGGAATTAAGTCAAATGTAGACACTGCTGCTCCAGTGTCTTATAACACTGCTGCTACATCCATGCCTCTAATTGAGACACTCATGGGTCGTCAGACTCTAGAGTATAACAATTTGTCAGCATAGGATGCAGAGTGGACCAATTTAATACTTGCTTCCGGGGTTAGAATTTCCACTGCCTTTGATCAGAAATTTTTTTTTAGGTCGGTAACATTTAGAGGTAGATAAAAAATATTAAGTAATTGTTGAGAAAGTAGGTGGTTAGTGGCTAATTTGCAAAAGTACAGATTATATTGTTATTGAGATTTTATCCACTTAATCAACAAGCTGTGAGATTTTGGGGAAGGACACATTAATGTGGATACCATGGGAGGCTGGTAAGCAACCCAGTCTCATGAGTGCTGATATCTGCCACCTTTCCTCCCTGACACATGCTCGCACTCGCTCCTGGGAGCCTCTGAATCTGCACTGGCTTGCACGTTGGGCCAGGAAATAAGATTACATGTGATGCTGTTAGCTCCTTTCCTGCACTTCTTTATTACAAAAATGGAAAATGAACCCCTCTATTCTTTTTGTAACTTAGAATGGAGCAAGATAAACAAAGCTGAAGTCTGATATATAATCACTAAAATGCCTATCTGTTACTTTAAATTTTAAAAAGAATTTCTAAGAGAATCTTAGAGGTAAAAGAGAATGGCAAATGTGTTGAGTATAATTACTTGGAGACACAATTCCATCTCCATCACACCAGCCCACATATTGTTTCTGAAAGAGCCTTCACAGACCTTGCTAATCTCCTCTGAAGGGCCAACGACCTCCTTTTAAAATCAGGTACCAATACCCCACAAGTAGGGAAGCAACACATGGGTGGCTCACCTTGGGTGTGTGCTTCACTAGAAGCATTAGGACTTGTTCTCATGGCCTGCTATCTATCACTGGTAAACAAGAGAAATTCATTTTCTCCCAGTTCTGGAGCCCAGAAAGCTTAACATCAAGATTCCAACCAATTGAGTTCCTGGGGAGGGCTCTTTTCCTGGTTTGCAGATGATCGCCTTCTTCTTTTTTTTTTTTTTT
>NW_012115043.1:11922500-11937406 GCF_000951035.1 Colobus angolensis palliatus
GATTTCACCATGTTAGCCAGGATGGTCTTGATCTCCTGACCTTGTGATCCACCCACCTCAGCATCCCAAAGTGCTGGAATTACAGGTGTGAGCCACCGTGCCTGGCTGCCACCTTCTTGATGTGTCCTCACCTGGCCTTTCCTCAGTGCACACACACAGAAAGGGAGGAAGAGCAAGTTCTCTGGTGTCTTGTCTGATAAGAACACTCATCCTATTTGATGAAGTTTCCACCAGAATGATCTCATTTAAGCTTAATTACTTCCAAAGGCCCCATCTCCACAAGCACACTGGACATTAAACTTTAAAATATGAATTTTGGAGGAACACACATTTTCCATCCATATATTCAGGGTACCTCTCCAATTCTGTCTTCGACTTTTTCATTCATCATGCATGATCTTCATGTTGCTGTGCAGTCTTCATAACCAACTTTTCACTTTTCCAACTCTATTTCTTTCAATTCTTATTGTTTTAAAGTTTGGGAAAACTCAAGGAGGTATAGTGAAGAAAATTTAAAATCACCTAGATATAATCACAACTAAATTTTACTGCATTTTCTTTCAATATTTTTCAATGCATTTCTGTACAGTATATGTAGAATATACACTTACAGAATATTATATCAATATTGTTGCCAACTTTTATCTCTCATCACTATATTATATTTCCCCAGTGATGTTAAAAGTATTTGACAACATATTTTAACAACTACCTAATATATTATAGCCTGAGAGCACCATGATATATTTAACCAAACTCATATTATTGAAAATTTGAGTTGTTTCCAGTTTTTCACTATTATAAATAATAGTTTAAGTAATATTGTGGCTTGTAAACATTTGTATACGTATATTTGTTTTAGGCCAGGTTGCTGCAAGACCAACTAATTAAAATATTAAATATTAAAATAGTTTCATATTTTTATATTCACATATAGTACTAAATTATTTCCAGAATCTCAATAATGATTATCCATTGCTTTCAAAAATTAATATTTAAAAAATAAAAGTAAGTGCAGTGCAAAGAAATTCTATTCGACCACCTAAAGTAGCCATTATTAATTTTTTAAACAAAATTGTGTTATTTTAAAGCCTGTTTTTTCATTATAAAATTTGTCAATTTTTTAATGAAATTACGTAATTTTCTGTACTATTTTAAAGGTTGCATTGTGTTTCTATTTCATGGACATGTTATCATTTAATTAACTATTTATTTACAAACTTTTATTTGCTTCTCTTTTATAAATTAGACAAAACTAAATATGCAGAATTCTTATGCCAAAATGTTGGGATATCTTCTATGATTTTAACATGTATTATTAAATTGTACTGTAAAAGTTTGTGCTGACTCATACTCTCATCAACATTTAAAAGCATGTACCCCTGTTGATGGGGAGAGTAACACACAATCATTGTACATTTAATAAGTAAAAAAAAATTAAAAATTTTAATTTAATGTTTATCTTTACTGGGTAATAAGGTGAATATTTTTCATATGTTTATGTTTATTGACCAATTTAATTTTTTCAGTAATGACCTGTTGGTGTTCTTTGACCAGTTTTCCACTGTAATACCCACCATTCATTCTCTTGTTAGTTTATGAGATCTTCCAATATATTTAAATGGCACTGCTTCAACTATGTTCTACTATGTTCTAGAGAATTAATGTCCCATAAAATGGTAGTAAATTTTCATTAAAAATGAAAAAAATTGATACTAGTGATACTGTTTACTAAAACATTTAAATATATATGCAAGAAGAACATTAAGCATGTATAAATAGTAGTTATTATTTGAGATTTACTTTGAAGATGTAATCTGCCATACTTGAGAATGCCAGGAAGTGGCATGAGTGATACCTAATGCTTGTACATTCAGTGTTGCCACTGACCATTCACTGAGCATCACCTTTGAATCGTCTACTCAATGGTCACACGAGGGCTTGTATCTCATAATGTCCACATACATTTGAGATATATTTAACTTTTACGTATGTATTTAAATCATAAAACAAATTTTAAGTTTTTCATCAACTAATTTGCCTTTCAGACTATCTATTCTTACCTACTTATTTTTGTCATTTGTGAAAATACACTCAATTGATCTCACTATATTTACAGATCAACTTTAGATTAAGATTGTTGAGATCTTCCAAAATTCCCGTAGGATTTTTACTGTAATTGCAATACTTTCATTGCTTTATTTGGAAAAAATTTTCCTTTGTACAAGGTGAAATATTTCCATTCAGCAACATGGTATTTCTCTTCAATTTTTCAAATCTTACTTTAACTTGCTTTAAGGAACTCTATTTTTTAAAGAAAAGTTATCTTAACAGATACAATTAGGCTTTCTTCTATTCTCTTGTCTTATTTGGCTTTTTAATTTTCCTTGATTTTTCTTTTATAATGGTGTCTTTTTCTTTATGTTTGTTTCTATAACTACATCTTTAAATTTTCAAAAATGTATTTGACTGTGTATCTCTTTATCAATGTCATTAAAATTTTCTGTTAACTTCTTTCTATGAAACTTGTGAAATTTATCATAATTTTACTTCCTTTGTCTCCATCTTGCTTTTTTTCTTGATATGATCAGATATTTTGAACCTAGATCTTTATTACTAATACTTTTACATTGTGATGCTGTTAAAGAACTCTTCCTAACATTTGCACTGTCTCTATTTATTCTACCATTTCTACTATGTCTTTTATCTATTATCAAGTTCTTAATTTTGACTCACTTTTTAAATCAAAATATTTTTTATTTTTAAAATAGAGATATGCCATTGATAGGTTCAAAATGCTTGCATTTCAATTCAGTAATCCCACTACTGGGTATACATTCAAAAGAAATGAAATCAGTATATCAAAGAGATGTCTACACTTCTATAGTTTATTACAACACTATTCACAATAGCCAAAATATGAAGTCAGCGTAAGTGTGCAACAATGGATGAATGGATAAAGAAAATGTGGTATACATACACACCATATACAAATTGGTGTATATATATAAAGAAACACCATTCTGCCATTAAAAAAGAAGGAAATCCTGCCATTTGCAATAACATGGATGAACTTGAAGGACATTATATTAAGTGAAATAAGCCAGGCTCAGGATAAATATCACATGATTTCACTTATAGTGGGATCCAAAAAAGTCGAACTCAGAAATAGAAAGAATGGTGGTTACAGGGAGCTCAGGGGCAGGGGCTTGGAAGAGATATTGATCAAAGGATATGAAATTTCAGTTAGGAGGAATAAGTTCAAGAGATCTATAGTATAACACAGTTACTATTGTTAATAACAGTATATTACATTCCTGAAAATGGCTAAGAGAGTAACTTTTGTGTTTTCACCACAAAAAAAAAGTATGTGAGGTAATAAGTATGTGAATTAGCTTGATTTAGCCATGTGGTACATGATAAATATATACATTTTGTATTTGTCAGCATAAAACATAATTTTAAATAATTTTAAAACATTTGCATTTCTCAGTATTTCTTTCTGAGGATTTTACACTGGATACAGGATTCTCAGGTCACAGTCTTTTCCATTCAACCCTCTGGTAGCAAATGGTCCATTGTCTCCTCAAATTTATTGTTGTAGTGTAGAAATGCTGAAATGAACATCTTTATGCATAAAACTACATCCTTAATTTAGATTTTTCCTTTGGTCCTAGAATTGAAATTATATAGTAAACTCTTCTTCCTTTTCTTTCTCTGTCTCTGTCTCTTTCTTTCTTTCCTTTTCCTTTCCGTTTTTCTAAAAGTCGCTATAGAAACTGGTTATGATATCTTGTTTCTTCATTAGTTAACAAGTTAAACAAAATCTTTGACACATGTTCATTTATGTTTGTATAAGAGTCATGATTTTACTTCTTTTTAATTGTCTTTTCACAGTTTTGGAAATCATCTACTACAATGTCCTCACAGAGCCAAACTGCACTGCTAGAGAACTACACCTGCTGGGGAGAGTGACAGGAGATCGAGGTGGCTTAAGATAAGGCACGTTTTTTCTTGGCTTCTGAAAGTCATTCTCAGGCAGCACTAGAACTTTAACTTTTCTGTCTCTATGTTTCTCGTGGTATTTTTTTCTCTCTCTTCACTAATTTCGCATTTTGTTTTTGTTTCTGATTTATGAATGAAGGATAGGTTATGGGGGCATCAATAATTAGTGGAATTTGACTTTATTTTCAGACTGTTTGGTAATTTAGATAAAAGAATTAAAGGACCAGAGAGGTCTATTCTCTACTGGGCAAAAGGATAGAGAATTCAGATTGTTAGTCTCGTTTGTTTGTCTATTTTGAGCTCAAATCAATTGAAAATTTGATCCTCACTGGGAGAGCATATAGGTCTAGGATATCTGGCCCTGTGAGTTTTTGTGTTGCTGTCTTTACTTTTAAACTATGAATAAAGTTGCAGAACTGAAGCTATAAGACTTCTATAGACAGCTATATTCTGTCTCTGTGTCTATAATTCAGAAAGTCCTTTACCTCTCACAGTATGAATGCAGTAAATTAGTTTAAAAAGTCTTTTAAATTAAAATAAACTCTGTTTTGATTGGCTTACATAAGATTCTATACATCAAATATTCCTATGATTCCCAGAAAATAAGGAATTTGAATTTGAAATCCATTAATCATGCTAGGCATAAAAGCTATGACAGGAAACCAAGCACTATAATAGGTGCGGTAGGGGGAGCCTGAGAAGTCGAGAGAAGGACAGTAAGGGTGTCCTAGGGGGAAGGAGGGTGATAGCAGTGACTTGAGATTGGTCATATACAAGTGGGTTAATCACTAAGTAAATATATTATTAACAGGAGCCAGGTTTCTCATTGTCAGAGAAGGGGATTACTGAAAGGAAGAAAGCTGCAATCAATCATGAGGTGTTAGATTCAAATTGAAAGAATCAGTTTATACTCATGGCTTAACATAAAGATATAAATATCTTTATGCATATCACTATCTATAGAGAGAGATATATATTCATTCCCTAGCTCTGTCTACTGAAAAAACCAGGGAGTCATACTCAGTGTCACTTTGCAATGAACACATTTAGCCCTGAGATTTTGGTTTCTAAATATCATTCTCCACTAAAAGGAACTGGGACTTCTCTAAACAATAGAAGATTCCAGTGCTGGTGCAGGAAAAGTACAAGACGAATCTGAAACATCTTGGGCCAGAAGGAGAGAAAATGCACAAAGAATGATGGGGGCATGTCCAAGACAAAACACAAAAACCAACTTGAAGGACTTCCCACTGGTCAAATCTGAGACAATTTGAGCAGCAGCATAAATTATGAGGTAATAGCTTAAAATTCACTGAATAAAATCTTTCATGCTAATCTAAATAAAGACATGATATAAATAAATAACCGAAAGTTTGGTGAAATACAGAATATTTACAGCATCTCAGAGTTAACTCCTTACATAATGGCTACTAATTACAAAGAGAAAAAGAATAACTTCACAGTAAAGAAATCTTATGTTTACCACCTTAATGAAGTGACTAAAGTTAATATAATCAGTAGTAGGGCTAATCAAAATTGTATGCCACTTGATAGGATTCAGTGAGAAGAACATAGCGTCATTTCTCTGATATTGTTACTGCAGACATGCAGCCTGGATTGTATCCTAAGGCAACCGGAACAAATCCAAATGGAAGGACCATCTGCAAAATAACTGGTCTGTAATCTTCAAAAGTGGCATGACCCTGAAAAGCCAGGGAACAAGGAGAAACTGTTCCATATTGAAGGAAACTAAAGAAACATGACAACTAAATGCAACATGTAACCCTCAGCTGGATCCTTTTACTATAAAGACGTAATTGAGGCATTGGCGAAATCTGAATAGAGTGTGAGGACAAGATGGTAGTAATGTATCCGTGTTAATTTCCTCATTGTGATGGTTGTATTGCAGTTATGTAGGGAAACTTACTCATTTGTGGAAAATACACCCTGGAGTATTCAGGGATAAGAACATCCTATCAGCAACTTACTCTCAAATGGAAAATGTTTTTTGTACTCCAATAGCAATTTTTGGAAATTGGTTATTGTTTACAAAAAAATTTACATGGCACAAAGGTGTGAAAATTTTAATGATTCTTAACACAAATTGCTAAGTTGTTTTCCAAAAGAGTGGTACTTCGTCTTATAACTATGCACTTCTATTTTTTCCTATTAGGTTTTTGTCATGTAAGCCATGCACTCACTGTATTCAAAGACTTTATTTTCAGTCCTACCTGTCACACTTTATAATAGAAGTGCAGATTTTCATGAACTCACTTATTATCTCAATGTGAGGGTAATCACTCATTGTATCATTAGCTGATAATGACTAGATGAGTTGATTGAGCTGTAAATGACTATGGTTAGAGATTGCAGCTCTAGCTGATTAGATAAATATGCCACATATTTCATTTTGATCATATCAATTCCACTATCATTTCACTGAAATGTCTTCCTTCAACCTAAAGTTCTCATTAAGGCATGGTAATTTCTCTGAAATATGACTCTATGCATGACTTCTATCAGCCAAAACCAATAGTTATAGAAAAGGAAGGTTATTTTACATTTTAGCAACTGCCTAGCTATATGATTTTATGCAACTCTCGAAATTCAAAAATCCTTTGTGAGAAAGTAAAGAATATCTTTATTGCACTTGCAGTAGTAGCATATGTAGTAGGACAGAGAGGTCAGTGCTTTGAAAAATGTGTCTAGTTTAAGAATTTTGGTGAAAAGATTTGAAAATTTTGTTCCCAGTAAATCCTAAAGAATGATTTGGCACCAGGTATCAGGCATTATTTAGGCTTTCTAGTCCAGGGCTTCTTGAAAACTTTAAAACACACATGAATCACCAGGAGATCTTGTTAAATGCAGATCTGAATCAGTCATTCTGGGTGGGGCCTGAGAGTCTGCACTTCTCACCAGCTCCCAGGTGATGCTGATGCTGCTGGTGCACAAACCACACTCAAAATGAAAGCAAAGGCTGGGCATAGTGGTTCACGTCTGTAATCTCAGCACTTTGGGAGGCCGAGGCAGGTGGATCACCTGAGGTCAGGAGTTCAAGACCAGCCTGGTCAACATGGTGAAACCCTGTCTCTACTAAAAATACAAAAAAATAGCCAGGCATGGTGGCAGATGCCTGTAATCCCAGCTACTTGGGAGGCTGAAGCGGGAGAATCGCTTGAGCCTGGGAGGTGGAGGTTGCAGTAAGCCAAGATCAGGCCACTGCACTCCAGTCTGGGTGACAGAATAAGAGTCTGTCTCAAAAAAATAATAATAAAGGAATGAATGAAGAAATGAATGAATGAAGAAAGAAAGAAGCAAAGGGGCTAGCAAACAGTTCACTTTCACTGTTTTGTGACGAACAGAACACAGAGATTGTATGTGAGGGGAAGCTTAGTCAACTGGTAAATCTGTATGCCTGGGTCATGGACCATCCACTCATTCTAGAGAAGAGTTAATCCTGTGGCCAGCTGAGTGGAACATGACAATGACCACAGGGAGCAATTTTATTAGGCCAGGATTGTGTGTCTAAGAAAACAGCTAAAAATTTGAGTATCAGCTGGGTGCAGTGGCTCACACCTGTAATCCGAAAACTTTGGGGGGGCTGAGGCAGGAGGATCTCTTGAGTCCAGGAGCTCAAGACCAGCCTGGGCAACATAGCAAAACCCATCCTTATAAAAAATAAAATATTAGCCAGACATGGTGGCATGCACCTGTAGTCTCAGCTACTGGGGAGGCAGAGACAGGAAGATCACGTAAGCCCAGGAGCTGGAGGCTACAGTGAACTGTGATCATGCCACTGCACTCCAGCCTGGGAAACAGAGTTACAAGCTGAAAAAAGAAAAGAAAGAAGGGGTAAGTAAAGAAAAGAAGAGAAGAGAGAAAGAGAGAGAGGAAAGGAAGAAAGGAAGAAAGGAAGGAGGGAAAGAAGGAAGGAAGGGAGGGAGGGAGGGAAGGAGGGAGGGGGAGAGAGAGAGGAAAAAAAGAAAAGAAAGAAGGAAAAAGAAAAGAAAGAGAGAAAGAGAAAGAAAGAAAGAAAGAAAGAGAGAAAGGAAAGAAAGAAAAAAGAAAGAAGGAAAGGAAAGGAGAGGAGAGGAGGAAAGAAGGAAGGGAAACATGAGTATCTTGTCCATGAAGTACTATAATCTCTATTGCAATGTGACCTGTATCTCTTATTTTTCTCCTGAAATTTCTTGTATAAACTTGGGGAACACAAATGATTGTCATTCCATGGAAGGAAAGAAAAAAAGGAATATGAGGACCCTTGAGGGTCTCACGAGCTGCCTTAGATACCTCCAGATAAATAGGAACCTGGTCTGGTCTGAGGAGTGACAAATTGACCTGAGGTTTAGGGTTAAATGTATTCAGTCTTTCAAAGAACAGAGAGAAAAATAAAATTAATTAATTAATTAAAATAAAAAATAAAAAAATAAGTTTACCCAGTCATTTTCTCTATGCTGGGATAAGGGACATGTCCTTTACTAAGTAGCTGAGTATTGGTGAGGCTTTTCCATGAATAGCTTGGAATTTTTAGGGATGAAGTATGCTGCGTGGTAAACAGACATGGCAGCATTTCAGAGGTGTAATACATCAGCACTTTTTTTTTAGAGACAGTACCTTGCTCTGTCACCCATGCTGAAGTACAGTGGCATGATTGTTACTGGAAAGGGGTCCCTATCCAGACCCCAAGAGAGGGTTCTTGGATCTCACGAAATAAAGAATTTGAGGCAAAACCACAAAGAAAGAGCAAGTTTATTAAGAAAGTAAAGGAATAAAAGAAAGGCCACTCCATAGGCAGGGCAGCAGCCTAAGCTGCTGGTTGGCCATTTTTATGGTTATTTATTGATTATATACTAAATAAGGGGTGGATTATTCATGAGTTTTTCCAAAAAGGGGCAGGCAATTCCAGAACTGAAGTTTTCTCCCTATCTGAGACCATAAAGATAACTTCCTGATGTTACCATGGCATTTGTAAACTGTCATGGTGCTGGTGGGAGTGTCTGTTAGCATGCTAATCCATTATAATTAGCATATAATGAGCAGTAAGGATGACCAGAGATCACTCTCGTCGCCATCTTGGTTTTGGTGAACTTTGGCCAGCTTCTTTACAACCTGTTTTATCAGCAAGGTCTTTATGACCAGTATCTTGTGACAACCTCCTGTCTCATCCTGTGACTTAGAATATCTAACTTACTGGGAATGCAGCCCAGCAGGTCTCAGCCTCATTTTACCCAGCCCCTATTCAAGATTGAGTCACTCTAGTTTAAACACCTCTGATAAAATCACAGCTCACTGTGGCCTCGGCCTCCCAGGCTCAAGTGTTCCTCCTACCTGAGCCACACAACTGGTTGGAAGTATAGGCGTGTGCCACTATGCCTGGAAAATTTTTTAAATTTTTATTTATTTATTTATTTATTTATTTATTTATTTATTTATTTTTTAGAGACAGGATCTTGCAATATTGCCCAGGCTGGTCTCGAAGTCCTGAGCTCAAGCCATCCTCCTATCTCAGCTTCTCAAAGTGCTGGATTACTGGTGTGAATCACCATGCCCCGCCAAGTCAGCACTTTCTACTTCAAGGAGTCTTTTAACTTTAACTTTGAAAAACTGGGTAGTACTGTTCCCATTATATTGAGTTATGTTGAGCTAGAAATTGGGACTCCAGGAAGTTAATTAACTTACCCAAAGTCACACACCTAATAAGTGATGGAGGTGAGATTTGAACTCTACCTGCACGACTTCAAAGCTTGATAGACTTCTTGTGTGCCAGCCTTCTTCTCTAAGAACATTTGTAAATATATATATACACACACACACATATATATATATAATTTAGAAATCATAGTTTAAATTTAAATTGGTGAGAGATTAGTAATATGCTGGGAATTTGTTGCTTGACTAAAATCATGCAACTATTAAGTGATGGAGAAAGAATTCGACCCCAGGTCTAATAAAGGGTTTCCCATTAACCCAACGCTTCTAATGATCCGAGAACTGTGGTGCTCACAGCAGCAACGTGAACATCATGTCCGTTTTGTATGGCACTTTAAAGGTCTCGGAGTTGTCATTTTGGCCCCACAATACCCCTGGGAGGCTGGCGGGGCAGACCTTCCACGCAGTTCACAAGTCAGGAAACGAAGACTGTGAAAGTTACACGTAAGGGCTCACAGGCAGGAAGTGGTCCTAAAATCTAGGTCTTGGGCAGCGAATTCTGAGTCCACAGCCTTCACTGTCATCAAAAGACCTCAGAGCGATTTTAAATGGACGTATCCCCAGCTGTGCCCAGAGAGATTTAGCTCTTTTTTTTTTTTCCTTTGAGACAGTTGCCCAGGCTGGAGTGCAGTGGCGTGATCTCAGCTCACAGCAACCTCCGCCTCCTGGGTTCAAGCTATTCTCCTGCCTCAGCCTCCTGAGTAGCTGGGATTACAGGTGCCACCACACCCAAAATACAAAATACAAAATACAAAAATAATGTTTGTATTTTTAGTAGAGACGGGGTTTCACCATGTTGGACAAGGTGGTCTCAAACTCCTCACCTCAGGTGATCTGCCCACCTCGGCCTCTCAAAGTGCTGGGATTACAGATGTGAACCACCGCGCCTGGTCTCATTATCTCCTTTTTAAAGCAATTATTTAGAAGTTATCCAAAGCCTTAATTGGCCTTTAGATTCCTAAAATAATGACAGCTGCTGCATGGGAATTTATTGAGTACCTACAATGCATAACATTGAAAATAACATGGGCCCTGTCTTCAAGGAGCTTACAAACCAGTACACATGCAAAGACATAAACGTAACTGACTTTTATACAATGAAAAATTCTTTTGAGTCTATATGCACAGAAGCACAAACCGAAGCAATGATTTAAAGAGTAAGGAATATAAATATCCCTTTTGGAAAAAGGAGAGCTACTTTAGGCTTTGCAGGCAAATTTTCCATAGGGGACAACTGCTTTGAGCCCACAGCAGTTTGATTATTTATTCTCTTTTCTGTGTCCAAAAGCCCAAATTAACCTGTCAAAACCCTTTGGCATCTTATTCCTGAAAAGCAATCACTATTAGTCCTGTTCTGACCAATTCTCCAATGGCTCTGTTGGACTGCTACACTCTGGTTGGAAAAAAAAAAATCTTGCCTAAACATATGAAATTCTCATCCTGCTCTAAGCCTTTGCATGTACCTTTACCTCTGGAAAACTGTTCCCCTCAACTGTTTACCTGGACAACACTTATTCATCCTTCAAGTCCCAGTTACACTTCATGCCCGCTGGGAACCTTCTGTAATTCTACAAATCTGGAATAAAGCCTGTAGTGGTCCTCATAGGTTAGGCAATAATAAATGTCCTCCAATTCTCTCTGGCTTGAAAATAAATAAATAAAGTTTTCTCTCTCACACACACTACATGTCCATTGCAGAGTAGCTGGGGGCTGCGCTCCCTGTTATCCTCCCTCAGGGTCCTAGCCCTAAGGAGCCTCCCCAAACTGGAGTATTGATAGTCATCATGAAGGAAAAAGACTTCCAGCTAGATGTGACTTTGTGTTGCCTCCACTCATATTCCATTAGTCAACACAGGTCATGCCTAACTCTAAAGAGGTGATGAAGTGAAATTTCTTGCTATGTGTAAAGGAGAAGAAGCAGAGTATCAGTGAAAGCCACTAAGAACCAGCACAGAGATCTTTCGGTTTGCTGCTATTATAGGATCCCAATACTTACCACAATTGCAGGACTTATTGAACTGTATTCCAGTTACCTGATTATTAGTCAGTGTGCCCCCACAGGATCCCAAGCTTCCGAAGGGTAAGCACTCAACCTTACTTTTATATCTAATACCTGCCACAGTATGTGGCACATACATAAACTCAGAGGAAAAACTTGAATGAAGAGGATAATGCCTTTTTTTTTTGAAACAGAGTCTCGCTCTGTCACCCAGGCTAGAGTGCAGTGGCACGATCTCATCTCACTGCAACCTTTGCGTCCCAGGTTCAAGAGATTCTTCCACCTTAGCCTCCCCAGCAGCTGGGATGATTGGTGTGCGCCACCACGCCCAGCAAATTTTTGTATTTTTTGGTAGAGACAGGGTTTCACCAAGTTGACCAGGTTGGCTTCAAACTCCTGACCTCAGATGAGCCACCTACCTCAGCCTCCCAAAGTGCTAGGATTACAGGCATAAGCCACCACACCCGGCCCTATTTTTTAAAAAGACAGGTCTGTATCTTTTAATGTATGATTTCAAAATAGTTATAATTCAAAATGCTCCTTGTGTCTTACATTCCTTAGGAAAGACATACATATAGCCTTGAGCTACAATTCTGGCTTTGCTTGCAAATGCAAATATTTTAACAAGTATAGCACATAGAAGCTTGAACCATCAATTATTTCTAGAGGGGTATGTAAAATATCTTGTTTATCCCAGTGATCTTAAATTAGACTGAAAAAAAGAACTCTACCTTTAAAAATACATGTCAGACTTTGCATTTGTCCTCAACTGGTCTAGCAGATCAATCAAAAGTTAGAGTTGCTTAACGTCTAAGAGGGAAATGTAGTATCTATTTAGTTTTCTTAGTTATAGTGGATTTTGATGGCTAAACATGACAAGTAAATGTGAAAGATGAATCAACTGTCCTAAGATTCCAGGTTTCTAATTAGGAATTAATTTTCCTATCCACTTCAGGGCTTTAAAATATATCAGTTGAATTTTTATCCAAACAAATTGGTTGAGAAAATAATTCGCCAGTTTGCTGCTGAATTCTGCCAAAACAGTAAATTCTTTGAAAACATTTAGGTACTAACAAGTAGCTTGAATAAATTAAATGGCAGTGTGAATAAATGTACCCATAAGGTACTTTTGGAGAAATCACAATGTATATGTTTGTCATAAAAATTACAGTCCACTGAAATGTCACCTTTTCTTAAGTACAAGTTTATTTTCAGAGGAACCATGTCATTTTTTAAGTGCGAGTATTGGATTTAGCAATTATTAAACTTAACATAAAGAATATACTTACCAATTTTAGCTTCTTTCACTTTGAAATCTTTTTATTGGATTGGCCCTAAGGAAAATCTATGGGATGTTTTATATTTGTATAATATTTTCATATCATTATAATATTTTTATTTTGATCATCATGATAATTCTCTGAGGTAGATGAGTCATATACATTTAGCCTCATCTAACTTGGCTATTTTCCTGCTTCTACACAGTTTCCTTGTTCTCAATCCACTTTCCAGTAGTGACATTTTAACAGGCAGATTTTCATGAATACTCTCAGCAACAGACAGAGTCGACTTTGCTCTGATTAAAATTTGGGCAAGAAAATTCATCTTTTCCATCAAGGGCTTCTACCTATGGAATTTCCTCCTTTTCCTGATGACAAGACCCCAACTCGGTATCTTATGGAATATATCTGGATGCCTTCTTAAGAGAGATATGAGCTCCAATAAACAGATGTTTATTTTTAGGGTTATCTCACCTTGTTTTTACATTTAAAAACAACTATGAGATTTGTTTAATGCCATTAAAGTGTAACCAAACTAGAATTTATTCCTGAAAACCCCTGAAGTATGACATATCATACTCTCTCTGCAAAACTATAGCATGGTTTGAACTAGGTAAAATAGTAATACATTAAGTAGCTCTTGCTATTCCTTTTTCATCATTCAGTCTCTCAACAAATATTTTTTGAGCATTTGTTATACGCCAGGCCTTATGTAGTTAGTATTAAAATGTTGAGCAAAAGCTAAGCTTAGAATGTAAGGGGAAGATATACATTCATCAAATCATCATGTCAGGGAACGTGTAGTGGGCACTCTGAAGCATAGAGCTATGGTTTCAAACGATTTGTTTGTCCCCACCAAAACTCATGTTGAAATTTGATTCTCAGTGTGGTGCTGTTGAAAAGTAGGGCCCCCGGCCAGGCACGGTGGCTCACGTCTGTAATCCCAGCACTTTGGGAGTCCGAGGCAGGTGGATCACGAGGTCAGGAGTTCAAGACCAGCCTGGCCAAGATGGTGAAACCCCGTCTCTACTAAAAATACAAAAATTAGCCAGGCGGCGGGTGCCTGTAATCCCGGCTACTCAGAAGGCTGAGGCAGGAGAATTGCTTGAACCCTGGAGGCAGAGGGTGCAGTGAGCCAAGATGGCGCCATTGCACTCCAGCCTGGGAGGCAAGAGCTAGACTCCATCTCAAAAAAAAAAAAAAAAAGAAGAAGAAGAAGAAAAAGAAAAGAAAAGTAGGGCCCAGGAGGAGGTGTTTGGATCATGGAGGTGGATCCCTCAAATGGCTTGGTGCTGTTCTCTCGGTAGAAAGTGAGTTTCTGCTTCAGACACACTGGGTTAGTTCTTGTGGGAATGGATTAGCTCCCATGACAGTGGGTTGTTATAAAGTCAGGACACACTTCAGGTTTTGCCTCTTCAAAACATGTCCACTTCTTTGACCTTTTGCTATGTTGTCACAGAGCACGAAAGCTTTTACCAGAAGCTAAGCAGAGGCCAGCCTCATGTTTCTTGTACTTCCCAGCCTGCAGCACAGTGCACTAAATAAACTTCTCTTCTTACAAATTACCCAGCCTCAGGTATTCTGTTATAGTAACACAAAATGAACTAGGACAAGTGATAACCATTATTTCAAAGTGGATAATACCAAAGGAACTTTACTTAGGAGAAAAGAGGAGGTCAGGGAAGCCTTGCCTGAGAAGATGACCCCTAAATCTCAGATCTGACAGACAAAAAGTTAAGGATAGGGGCTTGGAAACAAGCTAGAATAAATAGAGAGTTGAAATACATACCAAAGGGCTGGGCGCAGTGGCTCACACCTGTAATCCCAGCACTTTGGGAGCCTGAGGCAAGCCGATCACCTGAGGACAGGAGTTCAAGACCAGCCTGGCCAACAAGGAGAAACCCCATCACTAC
>NW_012115043.1:11938406-11944605 GCF_000951035.1 Colobus angolensis palliatus
GCAGTGGCACAAACATGGTTCACTGCAGGCTTGACCTCCTGGGCTCAAGTGATCCTCTCACCTAAGCCTCTTGAGTAGCTGGGACCACAGGTGTGCACCACCATGCCTAGCTAACTTTTTAAAATATTTTGCAGAGACAGAACCTCACTATGTTGCCCAGGCTGGTCTCAAACTCCTGGGCTTAAGCAATCTACCTGCCTCAGCCTCCCAGAGTGCTAGGATTACAGGCATGAGCCACCACACCTGGCCTAAGGGATGAAGCTTTTAAGAGGTGATTGGAGCACGAGGGTTCTGCCCTCATGAATGAATTAATCCATTTAAGGATTAATGGGTTAGGTGTTTGACGGGTTATGACAAAAGTGGGTGTCATATAAAAGCCAATTGAGCTGTCTCTCATACACCCTCTCACCCTGGGATGCCTTCCACCATGTTATGATGCAATGCAAAGCCCTCACCAGAAGCCAGCCAGACATGGCCACCTGATCCTGGACTTCCCAGCCTCCAGAAACATGAGAAATACATTTCTGTTCTTTATAAATTACTCAGTCTCAGGTATTGTGTTATAGCAACAGAAAGCTGATGAAGACACGCAAGATTTTGCTCCTTATCACAAGGGCAATAGAGAGCCACTGACACAGTTTAAACAAGGGATGAACATAAGCAGACCTATGTTCTGGAAAAAAACACTTCTAACTTTACTGTGGAAAATGGGTTAAAAAGAACTCAAAGTGGATACACAGAGTGTAATGGGAAGTCTGGACGAGAGATGGTGGTGACTTAGATTCAGTGCAGTAGCAGTGGTGAGGGTGAAAAGTGACAAATTTGAGAGATATTTAGATAAAGTGGAGAGGACTTAGGGACGAATTGGCTACAGAAGGCGAGGAAGGAAAACAGAACAAGAACAAATCTGAGGTCTCTGGTTTAAACAATGTTTAATTATTTAGCTAGTTAGAAAACGTGAGAGGACCAGGTTTGATTCTGGTTCTTGGACATGCTGAATTTGAGGTATCTGTGAAATAATCAAGCTCAAAGGAGGGTCTGGGCTACAGATTTAAATTTGGAAGTCACTAGTAATTCAAACACTGGGGATATATGGAGTGATAAAGGGGGAAACAAGAACCAGGAGGGAACCAGAAGGAACTTCTCTGTGTGATGACTGAACAGAGGCAAGTAAGCCTCCATAGGAGACTAGAAATGACTGACTAGGAGGAAAAGCAGTTAAGTCTAGTATGTCAGAATCAAGGGGGAAGTGTTCTAAGAAGGTGGGAATGATCCATAGTGTCCATTTCTGATAAGTGATCAAGAGAATTGAGACTGAAACGTATACATTTGACTTAACAACATGGCAAGTGATGGCAGAATTTCAACATGTTTAAATATCAGTGGGTAGCTTCTGCTTGGCAGGGAGAGATACACGTAAGAGAAAGGACTTCCACTGGGATTCTGTCCAACATCATCCCAGTGGCTTAACCACTTTGTGCTATTCTGCACAATTCAGAGCATCTCCCTAAACTGCATCTTATATAAAATGGGAAGCACAACATCACACAAGATTGCTGGGAAGATTAAAATAAAACAAGAGGTGAATAGAACCCTAAACTATAAAATTGAATTTAAAAGGTGTAACAATTATTATTTCTCCTTAACCTGGGGTTCAGCCAAAGTTTATCTTTCTTATATCATCTTCCTCCAGGTTCTGGCTGGATAGGTAATGCACCCAGTTATCTATGGCTGATCATGGCTTGTCATACTGCTACTCCTAGATGTCTGTGGCAGGGTCTCCTATAGCTTCAACGATAATACACAGAGAGTCTCAAAATCCATTGCAGGCCACATGGCTGAGCAGCATGCAGAGATCATCCTGAGCAAAGACCTTTCTCTGTAGCACACCTAAAATCACAGCCAGTAGGCAACTGCCTCCTCCAGTCCTCAGAAAGCACTGATTATTAGATGATATAAAGAATGCCACTTCCTCCCTCTCCCCCTCAAATCAAATTACCCAACCTTATGCGGATTTCAGAACGTTTTGTTTTGGTTTTGAACCAAAGGGAATGTTTAGAAAAGTAAGGCAAGAATGCCATCTTGGGGTTTCAGCTAACAGCACAGTCTACCTTAACAACAAATAGGAAAAGCAATGTGTTCCTAGAGGTTGTTCAATGTCACTGCAGCAATGGACTTAGATCCTTAAGGGCTGTTGCTATTTGACTACATTTAACTGTTGGAATCCTCCAATTAAACAATTTAAAAGTCAGCTTAATTCACCACATTGGGGTTTGGCCTTTCAGTATATTGAACTTCTAGCTAAATCACTCTCAGCTTTTGCCTCCTCCTCAATGATCTTGTCGTTTCATGATCTTAACAAGATGACTCAGTGTTTGGGGACATTATTTGATGACTTCCTTTTTCACCCATCCTTTCTGTTTATTTCAATATAGATTAAAAGAAAGCAATAACAGAATTTCTCAGGTTTTTGTTTATTTTATTTTGAGAGGTATGGGGATTATGGCTTATAGAACTCGTTCCCCAAATTCAACAAGTATGACTATAAAGTAACAGGATTCCTTGGTGGAGTGGAGTTTTTTTCCTTGATAGGGCATCTTTATAATTTTTTGACTTGCATAATTCTTCCCTCACAATTCTATTTTTTAAAAGATAGTGACAAACGCAATTATTATAGCTGGCATCTTTCATTTATCTTTCCGCATTTCACCTGTATTTACTAAAGAGCAATAAATTCAAAGGTGCAAATAATCCAGTAGCAAATAATTTGGGGCCTCAGTTTTGGGTGTTCCGTTCTTCACAAGTTCTTCCTGTTTGATGGGAAACCTTTCTTTGGATAGGTTGCCTTGTAGTTCTATGCATGTGAGGTGCAATGTGGGATAATGAAGAGAGAAGATTTGCAAGATGCAAACATTTGTTTACAGTGTGCCTTTGGTCATAGAAGCTTATATGACTGTCTTCACCCAACCCCAGGAAGGTTTTTGTTTTTTGTTTTTGTTTTGTTTTGTTTTTTTGAGATGGAGTTTCACTCTTGTTGCCCAGGCTGGAGTGCAATGGCACAATCTCAGCTGACTGCAACCTCTGTCTCCCAGGTACAAGCGATTCTCCTGTCTCAGCCTCCCAAGTAGCTCAGGTTACAGGCATGCGCCACCACACCCAGTTAATTTTGTGTTTTTAGTAAAGATGGGGTTTCTTCCTGTTGGTCAGGCTGGTCTCAAATTCCTGACCTCAGGTGATGCTCCCGCCTCGGCCTCCCAAAGTGCTGGGATTATAGGCATGCGCCACCGTGCCCAGCTGGAAGGTTTCTTAAAATGCCTTAGAATAAGGACTCACTGTCTCCTATCTGGCACTGGGTTAGAGATCAGTAAACATTTGTTGAATCCAGCTGAAAGATATTATTTGAACTTTGTCCTTCTTTTCCTTAAAAAGTTTCAGAACACACGCTTATTCTCTTGCCTTGAATTTGGAAACAGTTTTTGTGCCTGCATCTGTGAGACATGCAAGTGAGAGTGAGGTGAAATGAGAAAGTTGAGCACCAATCAAAGCAAGTACTAACTGCTTGTTCCTTTGTCTTCTTAGTGCATTTTTTGAGACGGAGTCTCGCTGTGTCGCCCAGGCTGGAGTGCAGTGGTTGGATCTCAGCTCACTGCAAGCTCCACCTCCCAGGTTCACGCCATTCTCCTGCCTCAGCCTCCCGAGTAGCTGGGACTACAGGCGCCCGCCACCTTGCCCGGCTAATTTTTTGTATATTTTAGTAGAGACGGGGTTTCACCATGTTAGCCAGGATGGTCTCGATCTCCTGACCTCGTGATCCGCCCATCTCGGCCTCCCAAAGTGCTGGGATTACAGGCTTGAGCCACCGCGCCCGGCCAATCATTCTTTAGAAGAAAAGAATTAGCCAGGCGTAGTGGTGAACACCTGTGGTCCCACCGCCTCAGGAGGCTGAGGTGGGAGAATCGCTTGAGCCCAGGTGATCAAGGCTTCCATGAGCCATGATCACGCCACTGCACTTCAGCCTGGGCAACCGAGCGAGACCTGTCTCAAAAATAAATAAATGAATAAAAGCAAAACAAGGAGAGAAATTATGAATTTGTTTTCTTTGACCAAATGTGGAAGGGAGATAGCATGTCAGGAGTAAGGGGATGGGAAACATCAAATATGACTCTCTTAATGCGTGTTCAGTTTCCCCTTAAACTCTCTGAGGCAGGTTGGGACTTGGTTTGACTTTAGGCTCTGTGTGAGCTGTGTGACCTTAGGTAAGTAACTTAACTTCTCTATGCCCCACATTCCTCATCTGTAAAACAGGATTAATAACAGTACCTCCTTCATGCGTTTATTATCTGGGTTAAATGAGCCAATGAGTGTGAAGTGCCTGGCAAATGGCAGCTGCTCTATAAAAGCGTAAGCCCAAAGGCCCAAAAGCCAATCATCCCAGGTACCCACAAACCCATACTGCCATGGAGTATGAGCCCCCTTCTCAACATGGATGTGTGTTGCTCCTGGTTGAGGAAAGAGTGATCACACATAAATATGGTTTGTTGAGATACACTTAAATGCCTATGAAACTTGAACTGCTAGGTTAACTTGTAATCATTAACATCACATAAGTAAACTAAGCAGGAGATAGGCATAAAAGCTAGAAACAGAACTCTTTGGAGAAATGCGGACTGCAGATTAAAACAACTTCCAGAGTTTACTAACTATGAGAGGAAAATCACTGAGAAAGAACTGAAAAAAGTAGTTACTGATAGGAATGTGTCCAGGCAGAGAGAAAGTCCTAGGAGAAACGCGTTAGTTCAGGGAGAGTTCAGGGTTTCATTACATGTGATATCTGGGGAGCTATTTGAACTGCAGCCCATCCTGAGGTGCCACAGAGAGACCCTCCTTTCCCAGCAATCAGGGGAGCTGAGAAACTCATTTAATGGATTCACAAAAGAGGAAAAAAAGATCAGAAGCCTAAGAGTTCAGTCTTTGGAGGAGAAACTTCTGAATCCACGGGTGATGGGAATAGAAATCTAACCTTAGGGCTCAAATCAGAAAACGTTCTCTGTAGACTTTTGTTTTAGAGTAATATTGATTTCAAATTTGCTCTTGAAAACATAAGCTTCACAGAAGGTAAAGGTGGTTTCATTCACTTTCTTGACTTCTATTAAAAACTTTTAAGTTGTATATTAATTTTTTTAAGTTCCGTGGTACAGTTGCAGGATGTGCAGATTTGTTACATAGGTAAACGTGTGCCATGGTGGTTTGCTGCACCTGTCAACCCGTCACGTAGGGTATTCAGCCCAGCATGCATTAGCTCTTTTTCCTAGTGCTCTCCTCGCCCCTGCCCTCCCCTGACAGGTCCCAGTGTGTGTTGTTCCTCTCTTTGTATCTACGTGTTCTCATTGTCCAGCTCCCACTTATGAGTGAGAACATGTGATGTTTGCTTTTCTGTTCTTGTGTTAGTTTGCTGAGGCTAATAGCTTCCAGTTTCATCCATGTCCCTGCAAAGGACATGATCTCATTCCTTTTTATGGCTGCATAGTATTCCATGGTGTACATGTACCACATTTTCTTTATCCAGTCTGTCATTGATGGGCATTTGGGTTGATTTCATGTCTTTTCTATTGTGAATAGTGCTGCAGTGAACATACATCTGCATGTATTTTTACAATAGAATGTAAATCATTTATTAATTTTTAAAAGTAAACATTTTATGCCTAAGTAGGCATTTTCATATATTGTCGGTAGGCATGCAAACTGCTACAACGTCACCAAAGAACAATATGTCAATGGCTATCAAAATGACAAGTGCATATGTCTTTAATGCAGCATTTTCTCTTTTACAACATTTACCCCACAGATATACTTGCACATGTAAATATGACATTTGTACAGGATTGCTCATTGCAGCATATATAACAATAAAATACAGCTATAAAATGAATAAATGTATTTATATAATAGAATGGAAAGATCTCAAAGATATATTACGAGAAAATAGCAAGGTCCATGACATACATAGTGTACTACCATTTAAAAAAATAAACAAAATAAAAATAGGAAAAAAATGTATGTGTGTTGATTCTAATATGCATCCAAATTATCTGGAAGAATAAATAAGAAACTAAAAACTGGTTACCTCTTGGAGAGAATATGAACTGGAGGACATGGAGGGCAGGAGGGGGAAGTTTTTTTTTTGTTTTTTTTTTTTTTT
>NW_012115043.1:11944655-11975511 GCF_000951035.1 Colobus angolensis palliatus
TTTTTTTGAGACGGAGTCTCGCTCTGTCGCCCAGGCTGGAGTGCAGTGGCGCGATCTCAGCTCACTGCAAGCTCCGCCTCCCAGATTCACGCCATTCTCCTGCCTCAGGCTCCCGAATAGCTGGGACTACAGGCGCACACCACCACGCCCGGCTAATTTTTTGTATTTTCGGTAGAGACGGGGTTTCACCGTGTTACACAGGATGGTCTCGATCTGCTGACCTCATGATCCATCTGCCTCGGCCTCCCAAAGTGCTGGGATTACAGGTGTGAGCCACCACGCCCGGCCAGGAGGGGGAAGTTTTAACCATATGAATACATTATGTATTCCAAAAATTAAACCACAAAAAGTCATACTTTATAAGAAACTTAAGAACATCCCATTTTATTTTATTTTTATTTTTATTTTTATTTTTATTTTTATTTTTTCAGACAGGGTATTACTCTGTCACTCAGGCTGGAGTATAGTGGCACAGTCTTGGCTCACTGCAACCTCCATCTCCTGGGCTCAAGCAATCTCCCTACCTCAGCCTCCCGAGTAGCTGGGACTACAGGCTCGCACCATCATGCCTGGCTAATTTTTGTATTTTTTGTAGAGACAGGATTTCACAGGCTGGTCTGGAACTCCTGAGCTCAAGTGATTCACTTGCCTCAGCCTCCCAAAGTGGTAGGATTACAGGCGTGAGCCACCACACCCAGCCAGAACATTCCATTTTGTGCCAAAGATAAACTTCCAAACCAGCAACTTAGTATGAAATAATAGCATTGAGGAAGGTACCCCCAAAATAAATTATAAAGAAGGTATTTAAAAAGTCAAAGGCTCATATCATATGTTGATCTGAAAAGGACTCTGGTAAACCTGTTTTCCAATTTCTTAAACCGTATTACATATCTAATGAATGTAGGCTTCAGCAGCTGGTTCACACCTCTGTTACTCAGGTTCTATGATGATAAACCGTGAATAACAGTGCTAGTAAATTTTCAGCCAAGATTATATGATAAAGGTGCCTCTGAAAGATTTTATAACTACCAAACCCCCATGAATATGCAGTGACCAAGCACCTGTATTTCTCTTTCTCCCCGTGGATGAAATAGAAATATAGACCTTCATGGTAGCATATATCATAAGACTATAAGCCCCATGCCAACAGAGGCCACGTTTATTTTGATCAATACTGTATTCCTATCGCTATTACAATTATCTTAGCCTAGATTTCCCCAAAAGTGGAGTGGAAGACAAAGGCTATATTTGAGTAGTTATTTGAGAGCGTGACACCAGTGGGCAAGAACAAAGGATGGAGAAGCAGTACAAGGTCGTATTATCAAGTCAACTGCTGCAGCAGTACCAGGTGGATCCCGCAGGACCTTCTGGGGAGGCTTCTGAAATGCCTCTCAGGCCCTCTTCTCAGAAGAAGAAAGTGGGAGGAACCTCATGCCCCACTGGTCCAGGCATCTCGTGGAGCTCTAACTCCTCCACCCTTCCAGGTTGCACAGGCATGAGTGCCAAGTGGACTCCCCTGGGAATCCAACGTATGACACAGCTGTAGAGAAGCTGGGGCAGGAAGCAAAGAGGCTCATGCTGCAGGCCAGAGGCGAAGCCCCATCAGGCTGCATCTGCGGAGGCTTTGTTGAAGTCTGCAGGGAACTGGGCGCCGCAGCTGCGGCTGGCACAAGAGGCAAGTCTGAGAAGACCTGAAGTGGCGCACAAGAGGTGTTTGATACACAGTGCATGTCACACAGTAAGGGCTCAATAAATATTTGTTCAATGAAAAGACCCCAGGTGACCGGATCACAGAATCAGAGAGCTGGAGGAGTCCTCAGAAGTCCACTCCTCCAACCTCCCACCTGATGTACGTTTACCTTCTGAAGGAGCCTAGAGAGGCATCAACACTTCTCCAAAAGCGGGGCTCATCCACCACCCGTGAGGGAGCCCCTTTTGTGTTTAAGTAGCTCTAAGGGATACGAGAACGCTTTCCTCGCACAGAGAGAAATCTATCCTGCTGTAACTTCTACCATCACTTCCAGTTTGGTCCCCAACAGCATGCTGGGGCTCGACCAGCTGTGGGCACACTGTGGCTCTAATTCACACCTACATTGCTCATGTTGAGCCAACAGGGAGGAGAAATCCTGCATACAGTTAATTTGGGAAAACATGACAGAATAATATGAATTGGAAAGAGATATGAAGCACTGCTCCTGTGTTGATACAAACAAACATGTTCTTTAAAAATAAAAAGGAGGCCAGGCGTGGTGGCTCACTCCTGCAATCACAGCACTTTGGGAGGCCATGAGTTCAAGACCAGCCTGGGCAACATGGTGAAACCCTGTCTGTATAAAAATATAAAATTTAGCAGGGCATGGTGGTGCATGCCTGTAGTCCTAGCTACTCAGGAGGCTCAGGTGGAAGGATCACCTGAGCCCGGGAAGTTGAGGCTGCAGTGAGCCATGATCGTGCCACTGCACTCCAGCCTGGGCAGCAGAGTGAGACTCTGTCTCAAAAAATAAAAATAAATAAATAAAAAGGAAATAAGTCTGTGAATACTTGAATAAAAAGAAAAAAACCTTGGTCTTACTTGTTGGAGGGCAGGGTATTTTTTCTTTTTTCTTTTTTTGAGACAGAGTCTTGCTCTGTAACTCAGGCTGGAGTGCAGTGGTGCAATCTTGGCTCACTGCAAGCTCCGCCTCTCGGGTTCACACCATTCTCCTGCCTCAGCCTCCCGAGTAGCTGGGACTACAGGCACCCGCCACCATGCCTGGCTAATTTTTTTATATTTTTAGTAGAGATGGTGTTTCACCGTGTTAGCCAGGATGGTCTCGGTCTCCTGACCTCATGATCTGCCTGCCTTGGCCTCCCAAAGTGCTGCAATTACAGGTGTGAGCCACCGCACCTGGCCAGGGCATTTTTTCTCACACTCTATGCTCTTAGCTGAGCCCACTTGGAGGAAAACATCCACACTGTTGATTGTCTTTGCTTAAGTTCATGACCACTCACCTTGAGGGAGCCCCTCGTTGACCTGAAAGTCCTACCAGTTCATTCACTGTCCCATTCCAACACCTTCTCCCCATGGCCACTCTCAGCTGATGGCCTTGCTTCCTATTTTATTGAAGACGTAGAAGCACTCAGAAAAGTCCACCAACTGCCATCGCTATATCCACCAGCATCTGTGGATGTGATACTGGCATCTGTGGCCACATCCCCTGGCTTTCTTCCTGTTACTACAATGTGGTGTTTTAAGAATATGTGCACAAACTCTTTGGCATTACTCCCTTCAAAAAGTGGACCCTAAAATTCCTTCCCTAGACTGAGGACTGAATGACTTGGTCCTAAAAAATAGAATGTGAAGGCACTGAAGGTGTGTGACTTCCCAGGCCAGGTTGTAAAAGCATTGAGGCTTCTGGCTTGTTCTTTCTTGGATCATTTTCTCTGGGGAAAAGTGCTATGTTGTCAATACGTTCAAGTAGCCCTATGAAGGAGTCCATCAGTGAGGAGCTGAGGCTTCCCACCAGCAGCCAACATGAGCTCTCCAGTCACGGGAGTGGTGACTAACGATCTTGGAAGCAGATCATTAGCTCCCAGACAAGCCTTCTAATGGCTCCAGTCTTGGCCAACATCTTCACTGCAACCTCATAGGAGATCTTGGGCCAGAACTACCCAACTTAGATGCTGCTAAATTCCTGATCAGCGTATATTGTGTGAAATAATAAATGTGGGTTTTTCAAGCCACTAAATTTGGGGGTCATTTGTTATATGGCAATAGATTACCAACACAACACAAAAGAATTATCTGTGATTCCACCATAGGCAAACACTTCCTTTGTACGCAAAGTCCTATCACCTCTCACCAACTCAAAAACATTGTTCAAGCAATTGTCCCCTTTCACTCCTGCATCACCAATATTTTCCTCTTTAGGGGATCATTACCATCAGCATGCCAACATGCTATAATATCTCCCATCAAAAAAGCAAGCAACACATACCTCTTGGCCTCACAACTGCCTTCTAGCTACAGCCCTATTTCTCTATTCCCCTTCATAGCAAAATCCCTCAAAGGCAAGTCTGTACTTTCTGTCTCTACTTTCTCTTCTTTGATTCTCTACTGAACTCTCAAAAGATCTCAACACTAAAATCCAGTGTTTCCGTTTTGTTTAACACCTCAGCTGCATTTGACATAATTGATCACTCCCTCCTCCACGAAATACTTGCTTCACTTTCTTTCTGGGACATTCCTCTTTTTTGTTCTCCTTTTAGTTTTCTGAGCATTCCTTTCCAGGTTTTCTGCTGGTTTTCTCCTATCTTCCTGACCCCTAATTGTCAAAGTGTTCCCGGGCTCAGTTCTTGAGTCAATTATCTTTCTCAAGATACCTGCCATTATTATGACCAACTTCTGTGATCACTGCTTGAATCCATATTAGTCATCATCCCTGCTCAGGCTCAGGATTTTGAGCACTCAATGCCTGCATTAATCAACTGGCAGCAGAGTTAGTCTGTGCCTCCACCAGTCCACATCAAAGTAATTCACTGCTTAAAAAAATCAGTGGAACCAGTTATTTTGATACATTAAGCCCAAAGTCACAACAAATGTAAGATTGTTTTTATTATTTTTCAACTGGTTGAGTTGATGTTAGGTATACTACTGCCTTAATTCAGGCTGCTATAACAGAAATACCATAGATTGGGTGGTTTAAGTAACAAAAATATATTCCTCACAGTTCTGGAGACTGGAAAGTCCAAGATCAAGGGACCAGCAGATCTGGTGTCTTGTGAGGGTTCACTTCCTGGTTTGCAGATGGTCATCTTCTCATCGTATTCTCAATGAGCTTGCCAGTGGTGTGAGTGCGCCATCTTGGAGGCAGATCCTTAGCTCCCAGACAAGCCTTCTTATGGTTGCAGAGAGAGACAAAGCAAGCTCTCTTGTGTCTTTTTACAAGGATATTAATCCCATTCATGAGAGCTCCACCCTCATGACCTAATTACCTCCCAAAGGCCCCACCTCCTAATACCATCATATTGAGGATTAGAATTTCAACATATGAATTTTAGAGGGCCAGAAACATTCAGTCCATAGCAACTGCCTTCACCCAGAATTTCTGTGGCTATACTGTGAATCATGGGATGTTCAACAGCATCTGTGGTCTCTCCCCATGCGATGCCAGCAGTTACCAACACCCGAGTTGTGATAATCAAAATGTCTCTGTAGACATTGCCAAAAATCACTCCCAGTTGAGACCCACTGCCTTAGGCGTGTGTGTGTGTGTGTAGGCAGGTAGATAGGTTGAGAGATTTATTCAATATTGATGTAGAGATGAAAAGGCTAACATTAAACAAACCCTTCTTAGGCTAATGAATTACAGCTTTTAGTTTCTGTGCTTATGTTGAGGGTGGATGTCCCTGCTACAAAGACCAATCCACTGGCAGGTATTCAAGAAGGCATCTGGAAATAAGGGGCTAATAAAAGGCAAAGCTAACAAGGCTCCAACCAGATCAGCAAGTACACACATATCTGTATTATCATACCACGACACTGTTGTGAAATGATTTCTTCCCATTTCCCTAAAATGCTATGAGCAGCAAATCAAGGGCAAGAACCACCCTCTGGCACAGTTCCTAGAGCCTCATTGGTGTTCAGCAGTTTTTAATTGGCACCAAATGTGGGCACTACCCTACCCCATGTATGGCACTACCATACCTCAGGCATGGGGATAGGGTCACCCACTCTTTCTTCCACACACAACTCCCCGACTGCATGTGGCTCCACTCTTTAAACCTGCCTTTGGCTTTTGTTTTAGCCAGATTCTTTATGAAGTCCTTTTATTTTCTGTTCTCTTCTATTTGAGAATTAACTTTTCACTTGGTAAGGATCTAAGTATGTCCCAAGTACACCCTGAGGTTAGCTGGATAAGGGAGTGTTAATAGTCCCCTGAGGAACCTAGCTAGTAAGACAATGGTATTCTACAGGAGGAGATACTAGCAAACCCCATTCATCCACCACTACCATTCATAACCCCCCAATAGCTGACAGAAAAATTGTGTACCACACAGTTTCCAAAGGATAGCTGGGGCTGGGAGCTGTTGCTGGGAGGGAAAGAGGCACATTGCTCTCATAAAGCTTGACCAAAAATATACATATATATATGTATCATGGGACATTAGGGCTAGAAAGAACCCTGGAGGCTGTGTTCTCTAGCCCTTCTTTCTACAGATGAGAACAGCCTCCAATGCCCAGGGAGGTGTGTCTCCTCTGAGGTCAAACAGAATTTTGGTAGCACAGCTCTGACAAGAACATTACCCTCTTGGCTCTGGATTCAGCTCCATTTCTACCTCACTGTGCCATCCCAGTTGGCAGATACAGCAACTTTAAGAGACATCCCTCTGAAAGAAGGATGAGCTCAACCCTGTGGCAGAGCTCTATCCCACCTCAGCCACCCCAGCCCACCCCCCAACCTTGACTCAGAGCGCAATGGCTCCTTGCATCCTTGGACAGTTTCTACTTGCATCTGCATCGATTAAACCTTGATCTCATTTATTATCTCAGGAAATGGTCTCAAGGTCACAGGGCTGGAAATTTAATTATGGTAGCAGTATATTAAGTGGCACATTTAAAGATGCTGAATTGTGGTAATTAATTTTTTGGATGGTGGTCTCGGAGGAACGGGTTTTCTCTACACTGGGTGTTTGGCATCCATCATGGCCATTGAACTTGGCAGCTGTCTTTTAGCTTTAAACTGCCTCGTTATTCATCTTTTATGACTAGCCTTTAAAAACACTAGGCGCCGATACCCTCTTTTATTGTAATATATGTGTGTGATGGGAACGGAGCCATCCTTCACCTTTGCTATAAAACATGAACCAAGGGTGCCAGCAGCTACCTAAGCTGGCCTCTAAATTGAGACAACAATTACCCTTCGCTGACATCTAGTGTCAAGGCATGAGATATAGCTGAAGCACTGAATCCATTGGCTTGGAAAACATACGCTTCCGCAGTGGTAAAGCCTGCCTCACCCACAAGGCTCCAGCCCCAGCGGGGAGGAAGGGAGCAGAGGGATTAACTTGGCCCTGACTATTGACTTTGCTATGGTTCTAGGTTATCCAAGGGGGCACCCGTCTGCCAAGGCCTTAAAGAGCTTGTAATGTTTAACGAAGGGACAGTCATTAAATGTGTTTGGTTCAAATATTAGGTTCAATGAGCCTGGGTGGCACTTAATAGAGAGGTGGAAAATATGAATTAAATTAGAGAGATTCATTAAAGAAATTGGCCTGGAGCCCAAGAATGACTGGTTGTCAGACAGGGCTGCCAGGAGTTAGGAGCTCATTCAGTGAGGGAAACTCAAACCAGGTTTAGGTTTTAAATTCCAGAATGCCACTATAAAATAGGTTTAAATATTGATCAGCCTTTGTGAAGAAAGGGATAGCCATAAAAACTGACTTGTGGGTAGAAATTCTTTTTCTCAGAAAATCCGTGTCCTGGACGGGCATGGTGGCTCACACCTGTAATCCCAGCACTTTAGGAGGCCAGGTGAATCAATTCAGGTCAGGAGTTTGAGACCAGCCATGGCCAACACAGTGAAACCCCATCTCTACTAAAAATACAAAAATTAGCTGGGCATGGTGACACATGCTTGTAATACCAGCTACTAGGGAGGCTGAGGCAGGAGAATCGCTTGAACCCAGAAGATGGAGGTTGTAATGAGCTGAGACAGCACCACTGCACTCCAACCTGGGCAACAGAGTGAAACTTGGCCAAGAAAGAGAGAGAGAGAGAGAAAGAAAAGAAGGAAGGAAGGAAGGAAGGAAGGAAGGAAGGAAGGAAGGAAGGAAGGAAGGAAGGAAGGAAGGAAGGAAGGAAGGAAGGAAGGAAGGAAGGAAGGAAGGAAGGAAAGGAAGGAAGAAAGACATGTCCATTGCCTCCAAAAGTGTAGGAGCACAATGTTTATACACTTTGAAAGCGCAGAATCCCAGTTTCTCCCTTCTTCAGGTGGGGTCTGCCCTACCCTCCAGTCCAAGGTTTCTTACGCTGGGCACTACTGATATTTTGGCCTGGGTGATTCTTGTCCGTGGAAGGTTGGGGGCTGTCCCGTGCGTTGTAGGATGTCTGGCAGTATCCCTGGCCTCTCATCACTAAATGCCAGTAGCCCCCTCCCCCAGCTGTGATAACCGAAAATGCTTCAGATATTGTCAGCTCTCCTCTGGAAAGTAAAATTGCTCCTGGTTGAGAACAACTGGTCTGTTCTAACCTCAGGAGGCAGGCTCAAACGTCTAAGCTGACCTGCCAGCAGGGCCATGCCTTGACTGGAGAGGGCAGCATTGGCCTGGCAGGTCTGAGCTGCCCTCACAGCTGGCCTGGTGACCTCTCATGCCTGACTGTGACCTCCACTTGGTTTGCTGGCCAGTATGTTGGACTTTGGCCTGCTTAACTCTCACTCTTGTCTTTGACCACAGCCCCAAGTCCTGACCATGAGCATCCTATGATCTCGTCATCTCATTTTGGTAGCACTTGTCCTATAACTGAGTCCTCACACCAGCTCACGTGTCTCCGCCATAGTCAGTCAGACAATCAGCACGTGTCTCCTGCTGGGGATCCCATGGGAAACAAGGCCATCAGAAACTCTGCCATCACAGAATCTACATGCTAGTGGTGAGAGACAGCCAATAAATGCATCAGTAAATACTCCATTTTCAGATGATGATAAGTGTGATGAAGGAAATAACTCAGGTAATTGGATAGAGTGCAGATGGGAGAATGGGCTACTCTAGCCATGGTCAGTAAAGGCCTTACTGAAGAAGTGAAGAGAATTAAAATGTGAACAATCAGAATGTGGCCCTAAATATGGTGTTCCTGCCATTACAACAGGCTGTATTTTAAGAAGAAGAAACTTAATAAGATTATAATATACACAGAGTAAAGTGTCTAAATCTTAACTGTACCTCTATATAAATATGCACACACACACAACTACCACCCAGCTCATGATATTCAATGTTTCCATCATGGAAGGCCCATTTCTATGCCTTCTTCCCTGACAGTACACACCCTCAGAGATAACTATTCTGACTTTGGTTGCCATTAATTCATTTTGTCAACAGGCTGCATTATATTTTATTGTGTTTTGTTTTTTCTAGGAAACCCAGGTAGGTCTTCTATACCAACAACTTTTCATAAATTCTTTTAAGCCTCTAGTTCCTTATAAAGCTGAAAGGGGCCACTACAGCTCCCCTGGGATGCTAAAGGAACCGTTCGTGATGGAACCCCTATCACCAAACCTCATCAGGTTAATTCAACCCTGGCTGATTCAGGGATGCCTGGAGGGGAAGAGATACAAGGGAAGACAGAATCTCTGTACTTTCATCCCTACCTGCTTCCTTCTTGTTTGCTGAACAAACACTCCTGCCAGAGAAAACAGCAGAAAAACACTGGGTTCTGCCAAACCCCCGTTAATCAATGAGGCTATAACAAATCACAGCATGAAGCCTATGACACATCAATTACATTAACAACCAAGGCCATCTACGGGAATTGGCAATCAGGCGCAAGACCTGTGGGGTCACCCACACCCAGCCGGCTGAGGCCCGAGGCCTGGACATTCTGCTGTTTATTGGCCCAGCTGTGAGGTGATGGCTCAGAGGTAAGCGGGTGGCTGGGGGTAAGAAATGTTTTGTGCCCCCAGTGGTCTGAGTGAAGATGCTAACTAAGGTCTACGTGGGCCATGCCTGGTGTATTCTTTAAGCCAATGCTGGTTTTTCACATAACTTAGTTAAAATGAAAATAAATGATCCAGAAATTGGAAAATTACTTCTAAAACTGCCATTGATTAACTAGAAACTTGGCCAACCGAGTTGAAACTTGGTGTCACAGTTTCTTTATCTGCTACACAGAGATTATAATACATGCATTACTACCTCATTGAAGCATCGTCATACATAGATATATACACATATACATACACACACATATAGGTCAAGAGAGATATAAATTTAGGGTTGATTATATATGAGTTGGTATTTATTTGTCATCCATTTGACAACCATTAAATGTTTCCACTATGTGGAAGGGCTTCATTTCCCTAAAAGAGTTCACAGTGCAGAAAAGAAGACAGGCTGGAATTAGAAATGAGAAATCCACATGCAGGCATCCAACAAAAGCTACATATATTATAGTCCACCAAGCCGCGAGTTCCCCAAAGAATAGGCTCCTGTTGCATTGGTCTTTGAATTCCAAGAAGCAGTCGGCGGTTGAGAACTGGATGATTGGATTTCTTAGACTGATCTGGGGCAAGTTGTGTGAGGTGTAGTAGAACTCTTCAGCCCTTTGCCCATCTTGTTCCCTTTCCCCTTTACCCATTGTCCTACTATTCCATGAACAAGAGAATGGAACAGAGAAAAAGAAGAGGCAAGGAACAAAGTAAGCAGAAGTGAAAAGTTTACTAAATCCAGGAAAGTGTATTGTGACTGGTTCTGCCAGCACCGTTCTCAGGGTCAAGCACCTGCTCAGGGTCTCACAGCCAGTTAATGAACCCAAACTAGTGCTCAGATCTTCTCCTTGCAGGCTGTTTCTTATTCACAGGAGATAGCTCACTAAATCAGAGTGCTTAGCTGCAAGCAACAGGTACTAATTTGGGCTGACACAGGAGGAAAAGAGTTTGTTAAAAAGATATTTCCAGGCAAAAATCACCAGTAGACACAAAAATTATATGGTGAAAAGTATTAATTTATTTATTTAATTTTTAATTTTTAATTTTGGTTTTTTTGAGATGGAGTTTAGACCTTGTTGCCCACGCTGGAGTGCAATGGCACAATCTTGGCTCACTGCAACCTCTGCCTCCCAGATTCAAGCGATTCTCCTGCCTCAGCCACCCAAGTAGCTGGGACTACAGGCATGTGCCATCATGCCCAGCTAATTTTGTATTTTTACTAGAGATGAGGTTTCTCCCTGTTGGTCAGGCTGGTTTCAAACTCCCGACCTCAGGTGATCTGCCCTCCTTGGCTTCCCAAAGTGTTGGGATTACAGACATGAGCCACTGAGCCCAGTTGAAAAGTATTTAAAGAAAAAGATATTCACAGATGGCAAAGCACAGATTACGTACTACAAAATTATCTGCGAAAATGAAAAATCTACATTTACAGTGGATAAATCTGGCAGTGATCATCCTAACCAAGTGGCCAAACATAATACCACCAAGAGTGGAACCACTGCCAGTAATGCGATGCGTATTCATACAAGCCCACTTATGAAATATGCTTTCCAAAAAAATGTTAACTTGAATTTAATCAGGCGTCTAGCCCTCATTTAAGATTTACAGGAAATACAGGGAAAGTGATGAATAAATTAAACACCACCACAAGGAAACTATTAATCAGGAATGCAGCACAGCCTATGACACAACTGTTTTACCCTTCAAAAAGTCAATGTCGTGAATGAATTGTTAAAAGATGCAGACTAAAAGAAAATAAACTGCAATCGTGAACCTGGATCGGATCCTGCTTTGAAAAGAATAGTTATAAAAGTTATTCTCCAACTGGAGGAATTTATATATGGGTTGTACTCCAGAGAATATTATGATATTGATAATTTTCTTAGGTTTGATAACAGTATTGTGATTTTGTTAGAGATTACACTTACTTTTAGGAGATGTATTCTGAAGTATTTAGGAGCTAAGTGTCAGGAGGTCTACAACTTTCAAGTAGTATAGCAAAAATAAGAATACAATTAGAAATATACACACACAAGCAGTGAGGGATAAAGTAAATATAGTAAAAGTTTCCAATTGTTGAAGCTAGGTAGAGATAATACACGTGTTCAACAAAGAGGTGGGGAAAAATACTGAGTAACTTAGATAACTGGGCAAAGCATTGCAGGGCCAGTGCAGAGGCTCAGCCTTCAGGAGCAAGGCCTAAATCACACTGCACAAATGGCCAGGTGAAAGCGTGGCATTGCTACCCTGACCACCAGAGGGTGCTGCCTCTCCTCTATCCCCAGTGCCGCTTCTGCCTTGAAACCACTGGGGTAAATACCTCTGTTTCCTCTGCTGGATCAAATGCTAGACAGCTGTATCATCCCCTCCACCAGCAATTATGGAAACCCTGCGCAAAGCCTTTTTCTCCAGCGGCTAAGATGAATCAAAGCCTCCTATTGATACATATGATTACGGGAGCCTAATCAGATGTGGGGTTTGGCAACATGGCCAAAACCCATCTCTACAGAAAACACAAAAAATTTACCGGGCATAGTGATGCGCGCCTGTGGTCCCAGATACTGAGGAGGCTGAGGTGGGAGGATGGTTTGAACCTAGGAGGTGGAGGTTGTAGTGGGCTGAGATCATGTCACTGCACTCCAGTCTGGGCAACAGAGCCAGACCCTGTCTCAAAAAATATATATATATTTTTTTCAGTTTCATAAGTTGCCTATCTTTAATGTTGAGTCTCGGGTATGGGAGTTTACTTGTGAGCCAACTGTGGGATTTATTTATTTGGGCATATTGCCTTTGATTATGTTACTCACTTGGTTGTTTTCTTTTAAAATGCTGGCCGGGCGCGGTGGCTCATGCCTGTAATCCCAGCACTTTGGGAGGCCAAGGTGGGCGGATCACAAGGTCAGGAGATCGAGACCACAGTAAAACCCCGTCTCTACTAAAAATACAAAAAATCAGCTGCGCGAGGTGGCGGGCGCCTGTAGTCCCAGCTACTCAGGAGACTGAGGCAGGAGAACGGCGTGAACCCGGGAGGCGGAGCTTGCAGTGAGCAGAGATCGCGCCACTGCACTCCAGCCTGGGCAGCAGAGCCAGACTCCCTCTTAAAAAAAAAAATGCTTGGAGGCCTTCAGGCATAGATGTCCATAAATTGAAATGCATTATGAGGCCAGGTGTGGTAGCTCATACCTGCAATCCCAGCAATTTGGGAGGCCAAGGCTGGAGGATCACTTGAGGTTAGGAGTTCAAGACCACCCTGGCCAACAGGGTGAAACCCTGTCTCTACTAAAAATACAAAAATTAGCCTGGCATGGCAGTGCATGTCTTTAGTCCCAGCTACTAGAGAAGCTGAGGCAGGAGAATCGCTTGAACCTGGGAGGCGGAGGTTGCAGTGAGCTGAGATCGTGTCACTGCACTCCAGCCTGAGCAACAGAGTGAGACTCTATCTCAAAAAAAAAAAGAAAAGAAAAGAAAAAGAAACACATCATGATTATTATTGTTCACAATGTTTCAAAAATAAACTCATCAGAATGCATAATCAAGACATCACATAGAGGCAATTTTTAAAAACACTTTATGTTTTATCCATTGAAAATCTGAGGGTGATAGTGAAACTCTCCTGGCAGTTGGTGAGAGATTCAAACACAACTGAATTCGTATTTACCATGACTGAATATTAATATCCGTTAGCACATTTTCTATTGATAAATTCAGAAAGGGAATTCACGGTGCTCTCTCAGAGAGTGTTGGAAGGTAGCTTTGACCCCTTCATTTGTCATCATTATAGGGAAGAGCTACGGCCCACAACTTACCATTTGTTTATGGCAGTAAATACAGCAAAGAAGACATGTGGGGTGGCACAGTGAGGCTGCCAGCCCTCCTTCATGTTTCCCGTTGAGGAGTTTGCAACACTCCAGATATTCAAGCCACATGCCTAGGAGACATCTTTGATACTTTTCTGTCCCTCACTACCACCCCCAATACCCAATCCACCTCTAGTCCTTAACTCTTAAATATCTCTTAAATCCCCTCACTTATCTTGATTTCCTTCATTGCCAATCCTCACGCAAGCTACCATCATATTTCCCCTGCAGTGCAGCAGCCTTCAACTGACCTCCTTATGACAATAGTGCCCCAGTTCCATCTGTTCTTCATCTGCAGCTTGAGAGATCTCTTTAAAGTGCGAATCAGACTGGGTATTTCGTTGCTCTCATCTCCCTATCACTAGCCACCAACCTAAAAGTTACATTTACAATACAATCCAAAATCTTTAGCATGGCCTATATGGCTTTGTAGACTATAGCTCCCCCACCTCATCTGCTTTCCAACCTTATCCAGTGCCTCTTGTTCAGGGATCCAGCTACATCAACTTTGTCTAAACATTTCCAAGCTCCTTCTCCCCTCTAAGTCTTTATACCTCCACTTGGTACTTGTCCTTTTCCCACCAATACTCACTCTTGAGTAATGCTCCCCTTAGTTCATTGTATGCAGCCATAACAAAATACCTTAGACTGGGTAATTAATGAAGAACAGATATTTATTTCTTACAGTTCTAGGGGCTGGGAAGTCCAAGGTCAAGGGGCTTTCATCTGGTGAGGACCTTCCTGCTGCATCATTCCATGGTGGAAGGCAGAAGGGCAAAAGAATGCAAGCGGGCAAGAGAGTGCAAGCGAGCAAGAGAGGGTCAAACTCACTTTTATAACAAATCCACTCTCACAATAACAAGCCCTAATCCCCTCTTAAAAGACACGAGACCTAATTACTTCCTAAAGTTCTCACCTCTCAACACCGATGCATTAGGGATTAAGTTTCCAACATGTGAACTTTGGGGGACACATTTAAACCATAGCGCTAGATATGTTCTGTGCTCTCATGGCACCCTCTGTCTTTCTTTTTCTCATCTATCACAGTCTGGAATTGCACATATATTGGTGCAATTGTTCTTCTATTATCCCCACTAGACTGGCAACACCTTGAAGGCAGAAACTGTGTTTCAGCTCCCTTTGTGTCCTCAGTTCATAGCACAAAGCCTAGACATATAAGGTGCTAAATAAATACTTGCTGAATTAAAAACATGTGAACGAATAAATGAATGTAAGTGACTACGTTCTTGTCAGAAAGGGGTGAGAAAGCCCAGAAAACATTCAGATGGCACCATGTGTTGGATATTGTTTTTGAACCAGGGTGGTGAATGCTGGCTGATCTCATCTCCTCTCCCCAGATGAGAGGCTGGGCTGATCAGTTCACATACAGATAAGTTCAAAGATTTGAAAGGCATGTCTGAGGAGCAATGAAAACTGACTTGCAGAACTTGCTGAGATCTCAATCCAAACTTAGATTTCCATGATTGAAATTCTCATAGCCACCTCCCCTGAATTGCACTCAACTTTTCAAAATGAGATTTTATGGGAACTGATTGTGATTAGATAAATGGGTGACTTCACTAATGTATAATACAATTTTCAATTACAGCGTATGTATAATAATTTACATTTCTTGTTTGATGGTGTGATATTTATGTGACATATTCTGAATGAGACCCAGCTGCTGTTTACATAATGATCTTGCTTTTCTCTTAGAGAAGATCTCGTTTTCAATTTTCTTTTTGTGCAGCAATGTATTGTCATTCGAAGATAAACATTGTATATTACAGAATGTGCAGGTAAGAAACATCAATAAAGTAATAATCTAGATGGGTTTTAATAATTTTTATATATGCCACTGAATTAGGTAATAGAGTGGTTCACCTTTCATAAAATGTTGAAATAAAAATGTCCCTAAAATTATAGTAAATTTTTTGTGATCTACTGGCTCTAAGATCACCCTTGTGGCAAAGTGCCATTGAATAGCAAAAATCAATATTTTATTAAATATATTTTACCATTAACATAATATTTGTTGCCAGAATGCTGCTCTGAAGCTGGAACAATATCACTGGGATATGTCTTTTTTCTGACCTTTAAGACTAGGTCTACATGAAACAAAGGTTTTTATGCATTTAACCCCAAATGTCATTCTTCGATTTCTGGCTAGAGATGGTTGATGGATAAGAGATAAAATAACTCCCAATCAAGAGCTTTCCAGACTGGGCACAGTGGCTCATGCCTGTAATCCCAACACTTTGGGAGGCTGAGGCAGGCAGATCACTTGAGGTCAGGTGTTCAAGACCAGCCTAGCCAACATGGCAAAACCCCGTCTCTACAAAAAATACAAAAATTGGCCAGGCATGGTGGCAGGCGCCTGTAATCCCAGCGACTCAGGAGGCTGAGGCAGGAGAATCACCGGAACCCAGGAGGCGGAGGTTGCAATGAACCGACATCATGCCACTGCACTCCGGCCTGTGTGACAGAGGAGACTCTGTCTCCAAGAAAAAAAAAAAAAAGAGCTTTCCAGATAGAAAATTCTTCTTAAAAAGACAAGCTGGGGGATAGGGAAGAAGAGCACAAAGGAGTCAAGTAGCAGGCTATAGTACCCATGATTTTGAACCTAAGGAACCACATTTGCACAGAGAGAAAGGCCAAGCAGGTACCTGCAGCCCTTCACCCTGCTTCAGCCAGAGCAGCTCTCCTTTTAGCCATTTTTATATTGGTGTTCCCAGTAAGAATTCATTTAAAAAGGAGAAGCGGCTATTTTAAAAACTTTGCAAAAACAGTTAATGGTGAAAAGAGCACTGTTCTAGAACTCAGCCCTCTGAGCTCCATTTCCCCATTTATAAAATGAAGAGTTTGTATCTGACAGTCTCTAGCATTCACCTATTCCACAATTCATACTGCCTTATTCCAGGCCAAATGCTAGTGTAGACATGGCTATTATTTGGCATAACAACCTAATTATACCATGTTATCAAACTGCATGCTTGCCTCCCTTTTAATGTAACAAAAGATGTAAAATATCCAGGCATGGAACAAGCAATATATCAATGGCACTGACTTCAGATATAAAATGCTCGCTTTAACATGGATTGCTGGAAAATATTCAAATAGTCCTCATAGTTTCTAGAGTACAGGGTGAAATACCATACATTTCTCAAGATACATCTGCATTCAAATTAGCCCAACACTATATTAAGTTACAAATAAACCTACAATTTTACCATAATTAAGAAACATTTCAGAATAATTTCAGATGGTGTTCTGCTTATAAGTTATTCTAGCAGTAAGCAATGTGTTGAGTTTCTCCTCTCTGCAAATAAATAAAAACTCCTCAGCTAAATAAATTACGGGAAAGTTTAAAAATCAAATAAATAGGCATTAAAATAAAATAAATATATAGTTGTTAGCATGGGAAAATGTACAAAATACATTAAGTGAAAAATCCATTAACAAAGCAGCATATACAATAGTATTTCATTTTGGGGAAAAAAAATCACATGTACATATCAGCACATAGAAAAAAACTTTGGGCCGGACAGGGTGGCTTACACCTATAATCCCAGCACTTGGGGAGGCTGAGGCAGGAAGATCACTTGAGGTCAGGAGTTTGAAACCAGCCTGGGCAACATAGCAAGACCCCATCTCTCCAAAAAATAAAACAATAAAAAATTAGCTAGGCATGGTGGTACAGGCCCACAGTCCTAGCTACTTGCAAGGCCAGTGTGGGAGGGTCTTCTGAGCCCAAAAGGTTGAGGCTGAAGTGAGCCGTGATTATGCCACTGCATTCCAGACTGGGCAACAGAGCCAGAGCAAGACCCTGTCTCAAAATAAAAGAAAAAAGAAAATTATTTGAAAGAAAGCCATGGCTATCTCTGGATAGCAGGATACTCAGTGATTATGATTTCCTTCTTTGTTACCTTCTAGTGTTCTGAAATTTTTAGCAAGTTTATTGAAATTGGCATGGGAAAGGCAATTTTGGAAACAAGAAACCTCACTAGTTTCTTGTTCTCATATATTGTTTTTAAAATATACAAATGACGGCTTCTTAGGAATAGTGTTCTATCAAGAATCAGCCAGCTTTCCCTGTAAAGGGCTAGATGGTAAATATTTTAGACTTCTGGACTTTACGTCCTTCTGCAAATGATATGGTTAGGCTTTATGTGCCCACCCAAATCTCATATTGAATTATAATCCCCATAATCTCCACCTGTCAAGGGAGAGACCAGGTGGAGGTAATTGAATCGTGGGGGCAGATTCCCCCAATCTGTTCTCGTGATAGTGAGTGCGTTTTCATGAGGTCTAATGGTTTTATAAGTGTTTGGTAGTTCCTCCTGCGTTCATTCTCCCTCCAGCCGCCCTGTGAAGAAGGCATCTTGCTTCCCCTTCACGTTACACCATAATTGTAAGTTTCCTGAGGCTTCCCAGCCATGCATAAATGTGAGTCAATGAAATATCTTTTCTTTATAAATTACCCAGTCTCAGGTAGTTCTTTATAGCAGTATGAAAACAGACTGATAAAGTAACCATTCAGCTTCGCCATTACAGCATAAAGGCAGCCATAGACAATAGGTAAATGAATGTGCATGACTATGTCTCCGTAAAACTCTGCAAAAACAGGAGGCAGTCCACGAATCATAGTTTTCCAGCCCCTAGAATAGTAGAAGGAGCCTTGGCCACAGACAGACAAGGGTCTTAATCCTTGCTCCACGGCATGGAGCTGCACAATGACCAGAAAACATGGTTTCCTTGTATGTGCGATGGGAAGAACACCTCCCACCGTGAAGGCTTGTGTGAGAAAGTCCATCTCACAAAACAGTGTACATAATTATTGTGTCCTGCCTTCTTTTTACAGCACAACTGGGGAAAAAAGTTAAGTGTGTTAAATAAAATAAGATTTAAACGCAGACTAAATTCTAATGCTGGGATTACAGGCATGCACCACCACGCCTGGCTAATTTTTGTATTTTTAATAGAGACAGGGTTTCACAATGTTGGCCAGGCTGCTCTCAAACTCCCGACCTCAGGTGATCCACCCGCCTCGGCCTCCCAAAGTGCTGGGATTACAGGCATGAGCTACCATGCCCAGCCTTAAATATATTTCTTAAATATAATATTCAAATCCAAAATACAGTGATTTGTGCGTATTCCTTTTTGTTTCCAGGGAAATAAAGTCCGTAATAGGCAGATAGCCCTTTTCAAATAAAAAAGTCCAGTGGGTCCAGGAGGGATGAAATTGGAATCCAGCCTCTGCTCCAACTATTATAGAACACTTCTGACATGAGTCTGTAAAATTAATTCAGATGGTTTGCCAAAGCCACCAGTCTTAATTAATGACTTACTATAACCTCCAGTTTTATTAGGTGTATATTTCTAGTATATTGGCATGTATATTAATACTGGCCTGTGAATAAACTGACAGTTCTTAAATGATATGAGATAAACTTATTTTCTTATGAGGAATTCACTTTTGCCTTGAACTTATAGTAAAATGATTATTAGTTCAGTAAATTATGACTTCGATTTTTTTATCCCTTTGCAATAGAAAGACTGTCCAGATTTCATTTCTTGATGAAACGATGCTTTGGATGAGTCTTTTTAGTTATTCTCATGCTCTAGCAAGTAGGACTCTTAGCTTTATAGCCATAAACTTTGCAAGTGGGAAAACATTCACTAAGGGTCGGCTAGTTTTCTTTTTTTAGTAATATCCCACCCAGGTTTAACAACATTCTACAATATTCCTAATATTTTGAAGGATGTATTAAGTATATGTATACACACACATATATCACAGCAACATTTATTAGAATCTTCTTTAACTTGCAATAAACTGCATATCTTACATTTAGATGGAGATAAGATATTAATAAAATAAACAATGTGGGTCTTACAACAACAAAAAATAGCTGGACAGTCCACTGTCCAATTTGAAACAATTTGCATCATTCCCCAAAAAGGGGGCACCAGGCAGGTGTGCTATGGTTTTTATCTGTGTATTTCACAGGCAAGGTCTGGTTGAGATGTGGTGGTAGAAGCAAAAAGTGTTCAGTTACTACTCAATTACCAAATGTCCTAGCCATTTTTTTCTCCCAAATCCTTGCCTTTTTGAAAGGTAAACTTTGAAATTAATATGTCACTCAAAGTCGCCGTGAGGATAACATAAGGAACTAAAATGTTTCATCTGAAGTGAACCCAGACAGTCTAATCCAGGCTACAGTAAGTAAGAAGCCAACTTCTTAGGGCTTACATTGTATTTAAAGGTTATTCTCAAACATAATTAAAGGCTATGGTTTTCCCACAGAGCTGATAAACGGTAGTTGATATTTATTTCCTACTTGAAGTGGCGCCACCATGTGGCAATAGCATCACACAGTTTACAGTTCGCTCAACCGGGTGGCTTCAAAATTAGATTTTTTACTTTTTTTCATTTGAGAACATTTGTATTATTTTAAATGTTGTGCATAAAGAGTGATTCAAGCCTGGGTGTGGTAGCTCACGCCTGTAATTCCCAACACTTTGGGAAGCCGAAGCGGGTGGATCATCTGAGGTCAGGAGTTCGAGACCAGCCTGGTCAACATGGTGAAACCCCATCTCTACTAAAAATACAATATTTAGCTGAGCATGGTGGCACGTGCCTGTAATCCCAGCTACTTGGGAAGCTGAAACAGGAGAATCGCTTGAACCCGGGAGGCGGACATCACAGTGAGCCAAGATTGCGCCACTGCACTCCAGCCTGGTTGACTGAGCTAGACTCCGTCTCAAAAAAAAAAAAAATTATTCAGTTTATACATTTTTATTATGTGATTTCAAATTACCATATTCAAGTTCACATAAAATATGAATGTGTCAGCCCGGCGAGGTGGCTCACGCCTGTAATCCCAGCACTTTGGGAGGCTGAGGTGGGCAGATCACGGGGTCAGGAGATCAAGACCATCCTGGCTAACACGGTGAGACCCCTCTCTACTAAAATTACAAAAAATTAGCCAGGTATGGTGGCGGGCACCTGTAGTCTCAGCTAATTGGGAGGCTGAGGCAGGAGAATGGTGTGAACCGGGTATGCAGAGCTTGCAGTCAGCCAAAATTGCACCGCTGCACTCCAGCCTGGTCGACAGTGCAAGACTCCGTCTCAAAAAAAAAAAAGTATATGTATATGAATGTGTTGTGTTTTTGTATAGCAGCATGCATAGTGCTTAAGAGAATGCACTTTGGAGCCAGTTAGCCTAAGTTCAAATTCCAGCTCTGCTACTTACTCTGTGCAGAATATTGAGCAAAGTACCCAACCCTTCCAAGTCTCAGTTTTCTTATCTGTAAATGGAGGCAGCAGTAACGTACCTATCCTCATGGATTCTTATGAGATCAAGCAAATTAACTCACATAAACTCATATTAACTCATATAAGCAAATGAACTCATAAAACACTTGGAACAGTGTTCTAAACACTTACTCTAAAACATAGAGTAAGCCACGTCCAAATTATCATTATTACTTTTTTATTATTAGTTTGAAGAGACTTTGATCACTCATCTGATCCACCTTTCCAAATCCATTCCGGGTTCAGTCTAAGCCAACTTATGAGAGATATACATCAGCAACCAAGCTACAGTCATAGACAGCAGCTGCATTTTACAGTTTAAAAGCTAGTACTGTATTTTGAGAGAATTGTTTTAAAAGAAATCAAAATAACTTCAATGCCTTTGTGTCAGATTACATCACGTTAATGCTCAGTTATAAATGACGGACCAGCATTTTGACAATACCGATGAAACTTATTCTTCTAGACAGGTGATATGGTTTGGGTGTGTCCCCATCCAAATCTCGTCTTGAATTGTAACTCCCCTCAATTCCCATGTGTCGTGGGAGGAACCCAGTGGGAAGTGATTGGATTATGGGGGTGCATCTTTCCTGCACTGTTCTCATGATAGTGAATAAGTCTCACAAGATCTGGTGGTTTTAAAAAGGGGAATTTCCCTGCACAAGCTCTCTTCTCTTGTCTGCTGCCATGTGAGACACGCCTTTCACCTTCTGTCATGATTGTGATGCCTCCCCAGCCACATGGAACTGTAAGCCCAATAGACCTCTTTCTTTTATAAATCACCCAGTCTCAGGTATGACTTTATCAGCAGCATGAAAATGAACTAATAAAGTAAATTGGTACCAGTAGAGTGGGGCACTGCTGGAAAGATATCAAAAAATGTGGAAGCAACTTTGGAACTGGGTAACAGGCAGAGGTTGGAACAGTTTGGAGGGCTCAGAAGAAGACAGGAAAATATGGGAAAGTTTGGAACTTCCTAGAGATTTGTTGAATGGCTTTAACAAAAATGCTGACAGTGATATGAAAAATATGGTCCAAGCTGAGTTGGTCTCAGATGGAAATGAGGAACTTGTTAGGAACTGGAGCAAAGGAGACTCTTGCTATGTTTTAGCAAAGAGAAGGGTGGCATTTTGCCCCTGCCCTAGAGATTTATGGAACTTTGAACTTGAAAGAGATGATTTAGGGTATCTGGCAGAAGAAATTTCTAAGCAGCAAAGCATTCAGGATGTGACTTAGATGCTGTTAAGGGCATTCAGTTTTAAAAGGGAAACAAAGCATAAACGTTTGGAAAATGTGCAGCCTAACTGCGATAGAAAATGAAATTCCATTTTCTGAAGTGAAATTCAAGCCAACTGCAGAAATTTGCATAAGTAATGAGGAGCCAAATGTTAATCCTCAAGACAATGGGGAAAGTTTCTCCAGGGCATATCAGAGGTCTTCATGGCAGCCCCTCAAGAGGCCTAGGAGGCCTAGGAGGAAAAAGTGGTTTCGTGGGTTGGGCCCAGGGTCCCTGTGCTGTGTGCAGCCTGGGGACTGGTGACCTGTATCACAGCTGCTCCAACCATGGTTGAAAGGGGCCAACACAGAGCTTGGGCTGTGGCTTAGAGGGTGCAGGCCCTAAGCCGTGGCAGCTTCCACATGGTGTTGAGCCTGTGAGTTCACAGAAGTCAAGAATTGGGGTTTGGGAACCTCTGTCTAGATTTCAAAAGATGTATGGAAACACCTGGATGCCCAGGCAGAAGTTTGCTGCAGGGGTGGGGCTCTCATGGAGAACCTCTACTAGGGCAGTGCAGAAGGGAAATATGGGTTTGGAGCCCCAACACAGAGATACTACTGGGGTACTGCCTAGTGGAACTGTGAGAAGAGGGCCACCATCCTCCTGACCCCAGAATGGTAGGTCTACCAACAGCTTGCACTGTGTGCCTGGAAAAGCCACAGACACTCAACACCAGCCTGTGAAAGCAGCCAGGAGGGAGGCTATATCCTGCTGAACCACAGGGGCAGAGCTGCCAAAGACCATGGGAACCCACCTCTTGCATCAGCATGACCTGGATGTGAGACATGGAGTCAAAGGAGATCATTTTGGAGCTTTAAGATTTGACTGCCCTACTGGATTTCAGACTTGCATCGGGCCTGTAGTCCCTTTGTTTTGGCCAGTTTCTCCCATTTGAAATGCTATATTTACCCAATACCTGTATCCCCATTGTATCTAGGAAGTAACTAACTTACTTTTGATTTTACTGGCTCATAGGTGGAAGGGATTTGCCTTGTCTCAGATAGATGTTGAACTGTGGGCTTTTGAGTTAATGCTGAAATAACTTAAGACTTTGGCAGACTGCTGGGAAGGCATGATTGGTTTTGAAATGTGATGACATGAGATTTGGGAGGGGCCAGGGGTGGAACGATATGGTTTGGCTGTGTCCCCACCCAAATCTCATCTTGAATTGTAACTCCCATAATTCCTACATGTCATGGGAGGAACCCAGTGGGAGGTGATTGAATTATGGGGTCCAGTCTTTCCTGCACTGTTCTTGTGATAGTGAATAAGTCTCACAAGATCTGATGGTTTTAAAAAGGGGGATTTCCCTGCACAAGCTCTCTTCTCTTGTTTGCCACCATGTGAGACGTGCCTTTCACCTTCTGCCATGATTGTGAGGCCTCCCCAGCCACATGGAACTATAAGTCCAATAAACCTCTTTCTTTTGTAAATTGCCCAGTCTTGGGTGTGTCTTGATCAGCAGCATGAAAATAGACTAATACAACAGGCGAATCTCAAATGTTAATGTGCACGCAAATAACCAAAGGCTCCTGTTAAAATGAAAATCCCAATTCAGTAGGTGTGGGTGGCTCCTGAGATTTCTGTATATCTTCCAAGCTCCCAAGTAATGCCAAATGCTGTTGGCCTGCAGAACACACTTTGAGTAGCAAGGCTGTGAATCACTGAAATCTGTTTCCACTTTATTATTATCTTTCCCTGTCACTCAACAGAACATGGTAAGTTAATTATAAGTCAGAGGAAAGCCATAGGAACCAAGATAATACTTTGCATAGTCTTCACATTTTCTTTTCTTTCTTTTTTTTTTTTTTTTGAGATAGAGCCTCATTCTCTCGCCCAGGCTGGAGTGCAAGGACACGATCTCTGCTCACTGCAACCTCAGCCTCCTGGGTTCAAGCGATTCTCCTGCCTCAGCCTCCTGAGTAACTGGGATTACAGGCATCCACCACCACATCCAGCTAATTTTTTTGTATTTTTAGTAGAGACGGGGCTTTTCCATGTTGGCCAGGTTGGTCTTGAACTCCTGACCTCAGGAGATCTGCCCACCTCTGCCTCCCAAAGTGCTGGGAGGTGTGAGTCACCACGCCTGGCCAGTCTTTACATTTTCTAGACAATTTTACCATCATCTTTAATGAAAGCAACGGCTGCAAATATAAGGGAATAATAAATGTCTACACACACTGGGAAAGCATATAAGGACCAAGTTTTATCACAGTTGTTACATTATACCATGCCAGAATGTCCAGAGAATTGGAAAGAGTGTAGCTAAGATTTCTGTAGAAATGCTTCATATGTGAAAGGCACAAGGGACTGTGCACAGGCCACTTAACTGTACAACAGGGATCCCATCAGTCTTGGAGACCAACAAGGGTGTGACATCACATGAGATATACACAAAAGAGCTTTCCAAATGACTTAAAAGTAAGTGAAAAGGTTTATTATTTGTGAAGCAATGTCAAAAGGATCATAACTTTAAAAACTCTTTGGGAATCTAGGTAAGCTTGTCTAAAATCAACTATAACAGCTGTGACCCAGGCAATAAAGATAGGTTTCTATTGTCAGAGATTATAAGATTTTAAAACAAAAACATAGATAGTATCATGAAAATAAAATCCAGAAGTTTCATGGGTAATCATTGGAAGATGCTGACAGCATCAATTTACACCATAAACAGTTTAAATAACTTTCTGAAGTTGGAAATATATTCTTAATAGCATCTATGTGTCTTTTAAAAAAATTGTGTCTTAGACCGTTTTGTCGTGCCATAACAGAATAATGGAGACTGGGAAATTTATAAGGAACAGAAATTTATTTCCTCGCAGTTCTGAAGGCCGGGAAGTTCCAGATCAAGGCTCCGTTAGGTTCAGCTGTCTGGTGAGAGCTGTTCTCTGTTTCTAAGACGGCACCTTGAAAATGGCATTTTCTAGAAGGGGGGGAATACTGTTTCCTCATATAGCAGAAGGTGGAAAGGCAAAAAGGACAAACTCTCTCCATCAAGTCCTTTCATAACTGCATTAATCCATTCATGAAAACTGAGATAGTTTGGATATTTGTTTCCTGTAAATCTCGTGTTGAATTACAATCCTCAATTTTGGAGGTGGGGCCTGGTGGGAGATGTTTGGATCAGAAGCACAGATCCCTCATGGCTTGGTGCTGTCCTCATGATAATGAGTGAGTTTTAACGAGATCTGGTTGTTTAAAAGTGTCTGGCAGCTGGGCATGGTGGTTCACACCTGTAATTCCAGCACTCTGGGAGGCCGAGGTGGGTGGGTCACTTGAGGTCAGGAGTTTGAGACCAGCCTGACCAACATGGCAAAACAGCCTGACCAACATGGCAAAACCCCGTCTCTACTAAAAATACAAAAATTAGCTGGGTGTGGTGGCAGATGCCTGTAATTCCAGCTACTTGGGAAGCAGAGGCAGGAGAATCACTTGAACCAGGGAGGTGGAGGTTGCAGTGAGTCGAGATCACACCATTGCACTCCAGCCTAGGTGACAAGAGTGAAACTCCATCTCAAAATATAGGTAGGTAGGTAGGTAGGTAGGTAGGTAGATAGATAGATAGACAGACAGACAGACAGATAGATACATAGATAGATAGATAGACAGACAGACAGATAGATAGATGATGGATAGATAGAAGTGTCTGGCACCTCCCCTCTCCCTTGCTTCTGCTCTGGCCATATGAAGTGCCTTCTCCCCCTTTGCCTTCCGCTGTAAGTTAAATCTCCCTGAGGCCTCCCCAGAAGCTAAGCAGATGTTGGTGCCATTCTTCCTGTACAGCCTGCAGAACTTTGAATCAATTAAACCTCTTCTCTTTATAAATTAGCCAGGCTCAGACATACAGCAATGTAATAGCAGCCTAACACAAAGGCAGAAATCTCATGACCTCAGCACTTCCCAGAAGGCACCTCTCAACCCTGTTGCATCAGGGATTAAGTTTCCAACACATGAATTTGAGGGGACATATTCAGACTATGGCACTGTGTATGTGAAACCACATTTTATATTAACCAAAATCACATCTTAGAGAAAAAATATATAAGTATGTATGCATAGAAGAAAATAGGAAGGTATACAATAACGTATTGAGAACAATGAACTCTCATGGATGACTTTTATTTCCTTTTTGCTTAACTCCATTTTGTCCAAATTCCATAACCAATATATGTTACTTTGGAATGGGGGGAGAAAAACCAAAACCAAATTTTATTCTATAAAAAGAGAATTATCTCCTGAATGTGAATAAAGTACTTAAAAGCTTACTATTTAGCAACTGAAAACCATTTTCAATAAGACTACAATTCATGAGAGACCTTCCTACCCTTATTGCTATTGGCTGAGATTCCTGAAAATATAATTTTGTTAATTTTTAAAAAACAAATACCCCTGTAATCCCAGCACTTTGGGAGGCCAGGGCAGGAGGATCACCTGAGGTCAGGAGTTCCAAACCAGCCTGACCAGCAGGATGAAACCCTGTCTCTACTAAAAATACAAAAAATTAGCCAGGCGTGGTGGCGGGCACCTGTAATCTCAGCTACTTGGGAGGCTGAGACAGGCGAATTGCTTGAACCTGGGAGGCAGAGGTTGCAGTGAACTGAGATCGCACCAGTGCACTCCAGCCTGGGCAACAAGAGTGAAACTGCGTTAAAAAAAAAAAAGTACCAATATCTAAAATAGCACTTTAGTGTATTGAGAATTTCTCCTGCTAATAATTAATACTGTGGGCTGTCAGGGTTCCAAATTACTCAGAGGAAAATCTGGAACACAGAAAGCCCCATTTTTTTTAAAACCTCGAGGCTCTTATGATGTCTGGCTGTGTTTCCATTTCAAGTGCACTTGGGCCTCCAAAACGGAATTTCTTAACTTTTTTGACTCTGGAAACATTTCCAAGGAGTATTTGCAAGAAAGCCGCTTCAAATTGGAATCCTTCCGCTCGGGTACAATCATGCAAACAGCCGGCAGAATTTATTTAACCTTCAGCCAACTGCTCACCCAACTTGAAATTATTGATAGCCCATCAGCAATGATCAAGATAGAGAGGCTAAATGAAGAGGTGCTTTTTTTTTTACAAGAGAACCATTGAGCTGGTAACAGGACTTGAAATGCCGTGTCAGCTCAGCTTGCATGGTCAGGGAGCTCAGCTGCTGAAGGGAAATAAAACTGTTCAGTTAAGGCCGCCCTCCAATCAGTCACAGGGGTAATGGTGTTTGGCTTCAGTCAGGTTGTATGTCAGCAAATATACATCTCTTAGACAGCCCCTAAGAGTGCCTTAAGATCATGCTTATTGTTTTATATAGATAGGGGTCGGGAGCTGATAAATGCTGGTCATAGGCCACCGAAATAAATTTTACCATGTTCAGCAGGTAAGCTTAATCTCAATACTGGAGAATGGGAGAGCCATTTTGATAGAATATTCATTCCATTGACAGTGATGGGACATTTTTCCTCTGTTAATGTCCTGTGCAGATCATATGAAAGTAGATATCCTCTTCTCCCCGTGCCCCAGCCCCCACTGTATGAGGCCCACTTGCAGGAAAGAGACACCAGATACAGTCTTAGTGATTCACTGGGACGGAACTTGAAAGACCGAGTGTGGTTGACAGCGCTCTTTGGGGAAGTGAACACACCACAGCACCACCCTGCTGCGTGCAGTCAGACTGACACGGGAATCAGGTACAGAAATGAAAAACTAGTGGCTGTTATGTGGAACCATTTCTGCACTATCCTTAGTCTAAAATAGGATTGGAAGCAGCATTAAGAGGTCAATAAGTCATAGATGGGAAATGCATGGCACAAGGCTGCCACCTTCTCCCAAGCCACTGTCAAACACCAGCACTCAGCCACAGTACCCTTTCCCAGGGAATTCAGGTGAAGCTCAGAATCTCAACTAGTGTTTCAGGCACTCAGATTAAAAAGAATTTGTCCCCATCTCGCTAAGTCCTTAAAATCTAGAAATCTGCCTTCTAGGAAATTTATTGAGTCCTCTAAAAGTTTCTAGAAAGGCAATTAGAAAGTTCCTTCAGTATTAGAGCCTGTGAAAAACAGAATATGATATGATCCCTCAAAGACAATCTGTCTGACTGTAAGAGATTTTTCTTAGGAATGATAAATGAGGCCCAGCAGAAACAGGACACTGTGCTATTCACTGGAGAAATGAGAAGACTTTTTCAAAGGATTGGATCCTCTTATCCCCAGGCCAAGAGTCGGCACGACTCATGAATCTGAATCAGGGTGCCCGCAAGAGCCCTTCAAAAGCCAATCGTTATTAGAAAGCCTTAGAAAGGTTGAAGGAGAATAAGGAAAAAGAAGTAGTATTAGAAGAATGTGACTTCATGCCTACATTACGGCAGATATACCTAAAGAAATCAACCCATTTGCCAATGACTATAGTCCTCTTAAGATCTGCTGTAGGGATAGGCACAATGGCTCACGTGCATAATCCTAGCACTTTGGGAGGTCAAGGCAGGAGGATCGCTTGAGTCTAGGAGTTTGAGACCAGCCTGGGCAACATAGCAAGACCCCTCCCTACCCAAGAAAAAACCCACAATTTTTAAATAGCCAAGTGTGGTGGCTAGGACACCCTTGGTCTCTACTTGGGGGACTGAGATGGGAGGATCAGTTGAGCCCAAGAGGTCAAGGTTGCAGTGAGCTGTGTTTACACTACTGCACTCCAACCTGGGTGACAACAGAGTGAGACCCTGTCTCCGAAATAAAAGATCTGCTGCAGCATATGGAACTTGTGTCATCTCCCTGGCCTGTTGTTTCTTTTATCAGACTCGAGAGCACCGAACATGGAACTAGATTTCTAAGGAATTCTGACTTAGAGCTTGCTTGAGGATGAAACAAATAAACTGAATTATCATTTTCTTAACTTAGGAAAAGGAGATCTTTGTTTTATTACCTTGTTCAGCTTCCTGCTTTCCACTTCTTTGAAGGGAGAGCCACGCTCACGTATCTTGGTATCTTCAGAGCCTGGCATGGTATCTCAGGGGTAGTGGATACCCAGTGCAGTAAAACCAGTGAATACATCATTCAGCACCCTGCTTCACTGAGAAGCCCTAAAGCAGTCTGCTGTCTGCATTTTTAAGCATAATGTACCTTAAGTAGGCCAATTACTGCATCCAGGCCAAAGTATGTATTTATACTAAGCCTATAGTCTCTTAAAAATGAAAAGTGACTAGACTGTCCTAGAATTTGGAAAAATCAAATTATAATGTCTTGATTTACATGTGTTCTGTAAACACAAATCTTTTCTAATAATAAAAATGTACTATAAATTGTTTTGACAAGAAAAATATACTATGGGACGTAATGGAGAGGATGTTCTGAATTCGTGAAAATCTCAACTATAGACTTTTTTAAAATGCTTTTTAAATGTTTAAAGGATTGGGAGATTGGCTACATAGAAGCAGATTGAGCATTTGGGGAGGGGACTTTGGATGATGGGGTTAGGTACTTTTTAGTACTAACAAAATTTCTGTAAATTTGAAATTATTTCAAAGTGAAACATCAGGATCTAAAACAATATTGTTTTATGTAAACTATAATCCCACGTTGAAGAATTAGTGCATCACAATATACAAAATATGTAGAGAAAAGTCAGAGATATACATCAAAATATGGTTAACTCCAAGTGAGACTGAGTCTACGTTCATCTACATCTATGTTTTTATCTATATTTTTATTTATCTGTACTTTCATAGTTAAAAATTGGGTATGTATTCTCTTTGCAATGCCAATTTTTTTCTTTCTTTTCTTTTTTTTACTGCAACCTCTGCCTCCCAGGTTCTAGGCAATTCTCCTGCCTTGGCCTCCAGAGTAGCTGGGATTACAGGCGCATGCCATCACGCCCGACTAATTTTGTATTTTTAGTAGACACAGGGTTTCACCATGTTGGCCAGGCTGGTCTTGAACTCCTGACCTCAGATGATCCATCCACTTCAGCCCCACAAAGTGCTGGAATTACAGGTATAAGCCACTGCACTCAGCCAAAATTTTTGGTTTTTGATGTATGTTCACGTACTAATTTCCAGGCTCAAAATAAGATTGTATTATAAAACATATTTGTTTCATCTATAATTCAGTTAACATCTGCAATATATAATATAGGTCTTTTTTTTTTTTTTTTTTTTTTTTGAGACGGAGTCTCGCTCTGTTGCCCAGGCTGGAGTGCAGTGGCCGGATCTCAGCTCACTGCAAGCTCCGCCTCCCGGGTTTACGCCATTCTCCTGCCTCAGCCTCCCGAGCAGGTGGGACTACAGGCGCCGCCACCTCGCCCGGCTAGTTTTTTGTATTTTTTTTAGTAGAGACGGGGTTTCACCGTGTTAGCCAGGATGGTCTCGATCTCCTGACCTCGTGATCCACCCGTCTCAGCCTCCCAAAGTGCTGGGATTACAGGCTTGAGCCACCGCGCCCGGCTATACTTCTAAGTCACTGTAAGAATGACTTCCATTTCTAAAATGTGGGAAATGATCATGTGTGGGAAATTTTATTTATCTTTTCCTGCTTATTAGATTACCTGCTGCTCGTTGATCATATTCCTTTTTTTGTTTTTTTTTTTTTTTGAGAGGGAGTCTCACTCTGTGGCCCAGGCTGGAGTGCAGTGGTCCATCTTGGCTCACTGTAACCTCTGCCTCCCAAGTTCACGCCATTCTCCTGCCTCAGCCTCCCGAGTAGCTGGGACTACAGGCGCCCGCCACCACGCTCGGCTAATTTT
>NW_012115043.1:11976456-11979328 GCF_000951035.1 Colobus angolensis palliatus
ACTGAGTCTCACTCTGTTGCCCAGACTGGAGTGCAGTGGCACAATCTCGGCTCACTGCAACCTCTGTCTTCCGAGTTCAAGTGATTCTCCTGCCTCAGCCTCCCAAACAGCTGGGACTACAGGAATGTGCCACCATGCCCGGCTAATTTTTTGTATTTTTTTAGTAGAGATGGGGTTCCACCGTGTTAGCCAGGATGGTCTCCATCTGCTGACCTCGTGATCTGCCCGCCTCGGCCTCCCAAAGTGCTGGGATTATAGGCATGAGCCACGGCACCCGGCTTTCCTTTCTAATTTTATAACAGAACCTTTAAAATAGATTAGCTCTTCTAATTACTATTTATCTAAATATACAAATTATAAAATAATTGCCTTTTGCTCCTGTGGGTTTCAGCATCTTTTTACTGGTTTTCTTCATTTCAGATCATTTTATAATTATAAACTTTGTTTCAAAGAATAATTACAAATACTAACAAGACTGAAATAGTAATGGTCTCATTGTACACAATATCTCTTGTCTAGAAAACTCTTGCTAAAAGAATTTGAGATTCAAGTTAAATTATATTCTTGAAATAAAATATTTTCAACATTCTTACAATCTGCAAAGACAAAGCATTTATGTATTGACCTGGGGTCTCCCAATAAGGACCTTGAAAATGATGTTTGCAAGTTGTACCTAAAAAATGAGATTCTCCATCAGATTTGGACAAGTAAATTTGTAATTATGGTCATTGTACACCTAACGTAGAGAACACAGTGTTGAAAATACACAGTAAGTGCAACTTTTTGCATGCAAACTTTAGAAAACATTTCCTGGGTCAGTTTACCTAAAAAAAAAAAAAAAAAGAATAGTGGGTCTTGGCAATTATTCAAGTTTGGATGCATACACATATCTCCAATTAACTGAAACAGACATTCCCAACATTCTTTGAGTGAAGAGGATATTCTTTAATCATGTCACTGTATTTTGGTAGGTATTTTTGGGTTTTTTTTAATATGTTTTTGTTTTGTTTTGTTTTGTTTTTGAAACTGGGTCACACTCTATCCCCAGGCTGGAGTGCAGTGGCACGATCTCAGCTCACTGCAACCTCTGCCTCCTGAGTTCAAGCAATTCTGGTGCCTCAGTCTGCCAAGTAGCTGGGACTACAGGCGTACACCACCACGCCCGGCTAATTTCTGTATTCTTAATAGAGACGGGGTTTCACTATGTTGGCCAGGCTGGTCTCAAACTCCTGACCTCAAGTGATCCACCTATCTCAGCCCCACAAAGTGCTGGGATTACAGGCATGAGCCACCACGCCCGGCCGTGGTAGGGATTTTTGACTATGTAAGTCAGAATGTTATATCATGGGATCAGAACTGAGTCAGAGATATAGAATTCTAATACTCACTTACACAGCACAGTCTACTTTACTTATCAGATATATATAAAAGAGAATCAATATTCCACCTTGGATGGTATATTGACTGAGCTTAGCTTATAAAAATTAAGTTTCACGGCTAGGTGCAGTGGCTCACGCCTGAATTCCAGCACTTTGGAAGGACGAGGTGGGTGGATCACCTGAGGTCAGGAGTTTGAGAGCATCCTGGCCAACATGGTGACACTCCGTCTCTAGCAAAAATATAAAAAATTAGCCAGACCTGGTGGCACCTGCCTGTAATCCCAGCTACTCAGGAGGCTGTGGCAGGAGAATTGCTTGAAACCAGGAGATGGAGGTTGCAGTGAACCACAATCGCCCCACTGTACTCCAGCCTGGGCAACAGACTCTGTCTCAAAAAAAAAAAAAAAAACAAGTTTTACAATATATATTGGTTCATAATTCAGTAACACCTCAGTAACACTATAGCTACTCCTCAAGCCAAAGTCTCAATCAGAAAAAAGATGCTAGGTGAATAACACTGGTCTTACAAACACCCAGGGCCATAACAAATCAAGACAGTTGAATTGAAAAATTGTTTAAATGTAGAGTTATTTTAGCTTCAAATATATATAGAAGCCTAACTGAAAATGACTTAAACAAAAGAATATTTACTATCTCATGTAAAAAGAGTTTTAGAGCCAGGCGGGGGTGCTCACGCCTGTAATCCCAGCACTTTGGGAGGCCAAGGCAGGTGGATCACGAGGTTAGGCGATCGAGACCATCCATCCTGGCTAACACAGTAAAACCCTGTCTCTACTAAAAATACAAAAAATTATCTGGGCATGGTGGCACATGCCTGTAGTCCCAGCTACTCGGGAGGCTGAGGCAGGAGAATCACTTGAACCTGGGAGGTGGAGGTTGCAGTGAGCTGAGATCGCACCACGGCACTTCAGCCTAGGTGACAGAGCGAGACTTCATCTCAAAAAAAAAAAGTTTAGAGGTAGCAGCTACAGGGAGGGTACAGGGAAGGTTAATTCAGTAGCTCAACAACGACCTCAATGACCGAGACTCTTTCTGTCTTAGTGTTCAGTGATCTTCTGTGTGTTGCCTGTCATCCTCAGGCTTGTCCCCTCATTGTAGCAAGGTGGCTGCCACAGCTTAAGACATCAAGTTATCACACAACCATGCCCAAAGGTAGAAAGGGCAATGTTTCCTTTTATGTTTCTCTTTTAACTGAGGAGGAAAACTTTTCGGAGTACCTCACCAGCAGACTTACCCCTAAGGTCCATTGGCAAAGACTTACTGGGTCACAGGCCAATGCCTTAGCTGCCAGGGCAAGTGCTGGCAGGCGTCTTTCTGACATTTCAGCCTCTCACATGAAAATCAGCTCTTCCAGCAAGAAAGAAACGGAAGACGATAGATTGGCTGTGGGCTAGGCAGCCAACAGTGTCTGCTCTAGTTTGTGCTTTCTAATCAGAGTATTGCTTTTTCTTTGTTTTGCTTTTTTTTTTTTT
>NW_012115043.1:11979378-12008525 GCF_000951035.1 Colobus angolensis palliatus
TGTAGTCCCAGCTACTCGGGAGGCTGAGGCAGGAGAATCACTTGAACCTGGGAGGTGGAGGTTGCAGTGAGCTGAGATCGCACCACGGCACTTCAGCCTAGGTGACAGAGCGAGACTTCATCTCAAAAAAAAAAAGTTTAGAGGTAGCAGCTACAGGGAGGGTACAGGGAAGGTTAATTCAGTAGCTCAACAACGACCTCAATGACCGAGACTCTTTCTGTCTTAGTGTTCAGTGATCTTCTGTGTGTTGCCTGTCATCCTCAGGCTTGTCCCCTCATTGTAGCAAGGTGGCTGCCACAGCTTAAGACATCAAGTTATCACACAACCATGCCCAAAGGTAGAAAGGGCAATGTTTCCTTTTATGTTTCTCTTTTAACTGAGGAGGAAAACTTTTCGGAGTACCTCACCAGCAGACTTACCCCTAAGGTCCATTGGCAAAGACTTACTGGGTCACAGGCCAATGCCTTAGCTGCCAGGGCAAGTGCTGGCAGGCGTCTTTCTGACATTTCAGCCTCTCACATGAAAATCAGCTCTTCCAGCAAGAAAGAAACGGAAGACGATAGATTGGCTGTGGGCTAGGCAGCCAACAGTGTCTGCTCTAGTTTGTGCTTTCTAATCAGAGTATTGCTTTTTCTTTGTTTTGCTTTTTTTTTTTTTTCTTGGTTTTTCTGAGAAGAAGGCTCACTCTGTAGCCCAGGCTGGAATGCAGTGGCGCCATCTTGGCTCCTGGGTCCCGGTTCAAGCAATTCTCCTGCCTCAGCCTCCCGAGTAACTGGGATTACAGGCATGCACCACCATGCCCAGCCGATTTTTGTATTTTTAGTACAGACTGGGTTTCACTATGTTGGCCAGGCTGGTCTTGAACTCCTGACCTCATGATCTGCCCGCCTTGGCCTCCCAAAGTGCTGGCATTACAGGCGTGAGCCACCGCACCCAGCCTCGTTTTGCTTTTATACGGGGTGGGGGGGGGGCTTTTTGTATAGCTTTAAGTAAACATTAAGTAGGGCTGTTGGTTGCAATTCATGTGCTTCTGAATATGATGCATTTATGAGGAGGCCTTGTTTCTATTTAACTTTGAAACTATGAAGAGGATGTTTGTTAGTAGTCTTCTGTGTTTTCAATGGGCTGAACACACAGCTGGATTCCAGCACGTCTGTGCTGATATCCCACATTTACGCCTGGGATCCTATCCTTTCATGATGATAATTAGCATTTGTATAACACTTTATAATTGGAAAAGCTACCTATTCATATATTTTATCTTTTGAACCTTACTAGCCATATAAAAGTTGTATCCATTTACTTAAAATGAGCCAGGACAGATGGGCAGGCATGAGACCTGGCATTCAGTGGGCCAGGTGAAAGCCAGAAGCCAGAGGGGTAAGCATTCAGCCTCTGGGAGCATCATCCACAAACAGCTAGGCTACAGAAACTGACCTAAAGCTCAGAAAAGAGCTCTGGTCTCTGCAAGGAGGAAGACCAAGGATAAAATAAGACTTCTAAAAGAAAACTTCTCCAATAAAACTTCTCTAATAAAATAAGACTTCTAAAAGAAAACTTCTCTAATAAGAAGATTAGCAGATGAGGATTTGGGAATCAAGACAAAGGTAGAAATCTACAAATAAAACCCAGCACTCAAGGGTATACAAAAAAAAAAAAAAAAAAATCCAGCAAGTTCTCCATTAATTTTGATGAATGAATGAATGATACCAGAATTATTGTGCAGGTGATTTGATACTAATCCACTGCATATTTGTCTAGAAGAACTTAGTTTTATTTCTAGGAACTGGGAGCTGGCTGGGTCTATAATTAGAGATCAAATGTGCCATCTTGGAGTTGGAAGGAGGACTGAAGCTGACTGGGGCTTTATTTATTTATTTATTTATTTTTATTTTTATTTTGAGATGGAATCTTACTCTGTTGCCCAGGCTGGAGTGCAGTGGCGCAATCACGGCTCACTGCAACCTCCACCTCCTGGGTTCAAGAGATTCTCCTGCCTCAGCCTCCTGAGTAGCTGGAATTACAGGCGTGCACCACCACACCTGGTTAATTTTTGTATTTTTAGTGGAGACAGGATTTCACCATGTTGGCCAGGCTGGTCTCAAACTCCTGACCGCAAGTAATCCACCCACCTCTGCCCCACAAAGTGCTGGGATTACGGGCATGAGCCACCGCGCCCGGCCGGGGCTTTCTTTAATTGAAAGTTTACTGAGAGTAAGTTATTTAGGGAGATTCCTAATTATGCAGATTCTCAGCAATCTTCCCTAGAAACTCTGATTCAGGAGGTCTTGGGTACAGTACAGAAATTTTTGACAAGCACCCAGGTGGTCCTGATGCTGTGGTAACTGGAATCATCTTACATTCCTAATTAAACGGTAAGCCACTTAGGACCAGCAACATACCCTATATGTGTCCCCCATAGATTCTGTGACGTGAACGTTCAGTGTGCATGTTGATGGAAAAAGCCCCTAAATGAAAACAGTGAGGTCACTGGAATTGACCATTTAGGATGATCATAGTCACCCACTGAAGAATAGAAGACTCTTCACAACCTCGATGCTAATTGACTATTAAGGTGTTATACATTGTAGGGGAAACAGGTGGGCAGAACAGAGTCTGCATTTGAGGTAATTACAATCTAGTGGGGTAACAGATTTGTAGTGAAATAATTTAATACAAAGCAGAATTTGATGAGTGCTATGATATGAATAAAAATGCTCAGAGAGCCGGGCGCGGTGGCTCACGCCTGTAATCCCAACACTTTGGGAAGCCCAGGCAGGCAGATCACCTGAGGTCAAGAGTTCAAGACCAGCCTGACCAACATGGAGAAACCCCATCTCTACTAAAAATACAAAATTAGCCGGGCATGGTGGTGTGTGCCTGTAATCCCAGCTACTCGGGAGGCTGAGGCGTGAGAATCGCTTGAACCTGGAAGGCGGGAGGTTGCGGTGAGCCAAGGTCGCTCCACTGTACTCCAGCCTGGGCAACAAGAGCAAAACTCCATCTCAAAAAAAAGAAAAGAAAAGAAGTAATGTTGTAAAATACCTAGCATATGGATGGCACTATTTATCAGCCTCTGATAAATAGTCTGCCACTGCTGTGAGTAGTGATATAAGTCTACTTGTTGCTTTTTCTCCAAACACTAGCATTTCTGTCTTTGGTAGAGATGTTTAGGTGTTACACCAAGTGGAGAAATAAAAATTGAAACATTGAACTTGTGAGTAAATGAGAAGTGGATTCCACACCTATCTTTATCTTCTATAACCACTCCAGGCTGTGCCTTTTCAAGGTAACCCTCACCTTAGGGAGCCTGTACCTGAGTGCCTTCCCCGAGGCACACAGTTAAGAATATATATCATCACAGTAGCCAGGGGATGTAGCTTTGTTTAGAGAGACCCCTGTGAATGCATCTGATAAAACTTCAGAAGAGTATGTTTTGAAATAGGTAGTACAGACATAAATGCGCACGTATTGTCCAATGATCAGACAACTCCACAGCTGCTCTTCACAGACAGCATGATTTTTAATGAAGACGAATAATTCTAGTTGCTTCCACAATTCAAGATGTTCAAGGCAGCTGAACTATTCAGTATTAGTTGATATTTGTATTACTGAAGGAGTGACATTCCATCTACGTCATAATTTTTTCCTACTGTGGGCTCCCATGAAACCTCACAAACACTTAAATCCCATTAGCACTACTCCCACTGGAGGGGGTACTGATTTAATTGGGAGTCAACACACATTTACACCTCTTCGGGAAAGAAAAAAATCTCAGGACCTGGGTACGATTAACAGAAAAGGCTCTTTATGGTCTATGAGGAATAATTAAGCTATAAATTTCGTCTTTGTTTGCCAAAAGAGGAATGCCTTTCTTAAAAAAGTACAATCCACTCTTTCCCCCCGCCCAACTTTATCTGTCTAGATAAATATAATTAGGTAATAGATGATGATTTGTTAGCATTTTATTTCCTATGTTTGCAAGGGCATTAAGAGTGATCAAACAGCTCACAACAAATATGGTCAGTTTCTGATTCTCAGAGGCAAGAACGTGACTTTTGAGAATCAGATGGGCCAGGAGCAGGCATTTTTGCAAATTAACTCTTCCTGTATTCTGAACAGGATCAGAGAGGCTTTTGTCTTAGCTGATTTGCATGCACTAATTGCTAGTTCTGAGTAAATTCGGGGTGATCGCCCACACAATTACATTCATAAATTAATATTTTTACTTCACAATTATTTACACACAGGAAGAAACAGTATAAATAATTTTAAAGCTGTGTCTACAGTTTCATAATGAAGTGGTTAATTAAAGTAATGAGCTAGTTAATGACAGGCCCAAAAATTTGTCATGAAACATCCATATAAGGGAGAAATGTCTTTGCCTGAATAATTTTCATAATTGCCCCAACATTTGATTTCACTTTCTATGAAGAGAGATGTCCTAAATGACACTTCGGTTGTGAATCTGAATTATCCTTTGATTTCTCATGGACAGTATGCATGCCAGGGCTAACTGCCAAGGTAACAGAGGTATCACACAGCAGGGAGATAGCGCCATCTCAGAAGGACTGGACACAGGCAGACTCAGGCAAGTAGATGACAATGAATATACAGAAACAGAGGCTTAAGCTGGGTCTAAGTAAGTCATGGACTGTCAGTACCAAAGGGCTTCCTTATCACACCCTCATCCCAGGGAGACCCATTCCAATTTTATTTATTTATTTATTTAGGATTTTATTCTTTTGTTTGTGTTTGTTCACTTGTTTTTTGGAGGAAAGGATTGGGTGGTGGTGTTTGGTTGGTTGGTTTTGAGATAGGGGTGTCGCTATGTTGCCCAGGCTGGTCTCAGAGTCCTGGGCTCAAACAATCCTCCTGCCTCAGCCTCCTGAGCAGCTACGACTACAAGTACCACCACTGCACTGGCCTCCATTCCAGTTTTAGAGAACCTATCCTTTTAGGGAGCTCTGACCCTTTGGTCCAACTGACCTCTAACCTTAACGTTAGAGACCAGATTCAGGGTGCCTGCAATAACCCATAATCACCTGGGTTCGGGCAACCACTTCACTCATTTGGGAAAATATTCAGCTTATTTTCCTATTTCAGTGAATGGCACTATCATCCACCCAGCTGTTCACAGTGTGACTCTAGAAAGCATCCTTGGTTCTTTGTTTTCCCTCGTGTTGGTCTGGGCCACCATCATCTCTGACTTTAATCATTACAACAGCCTCCTCACTAGTCTCTTCTTTGCCTCCACCTTGCCTGTACCTCACCCAACGGCACTACTGATCCCCCAAAGATTATTTCCTATGCAGTAACCAGAATAAATATTTTTAAACGTGCATTATATCATGCCAATCTTCTGCTCAAAACCTTGCAATGGATGGGGCTGAAGCTGTCGAATACACCCCAGATCTGGAAGCATATAGAGATTAGGAGTTCAGCTTCTCTGAGATACCAGGGACTAAAGTGCCCAAGAAGAGGCAGGGGACTAGAGTCCTTCCAACTGTTTGAAACCATGACTATGGATGGAACTCCTCTGTTCAAGCTCAAGGATGCTTTGGTCCAGGGGTATGATTTACAAGATAATGAATATCAGGGGAGATAAGACGATGTATATATCGCCTGTTGACTTGGACTTGATCGAATATCACCTTGAATATCATGAATATCCTCTAGGACTGGATCTAGGAACAACTGACACTAGACTGGGTTCTAGCCTGAGGCCTCTGGAGGAGATCATGTACAGGCAATTTTAAAATCACTAGACAGTAAGAGGAAAGTGCAGAGGAAAATAAAAACCTTCCACTCTAAATGAGTCTGAAAACCTAAATTCTAAACTACAAGAAGAAAATGAATTCTGGCCAGGCACAGTGTCTCATGCCTATAATCCCAGCACTTTGGGAGGCCAAGGCAGGCAGATCACTTGATGTCAGAAGTTTGAGACCAGCCTGGCCAACATAGTGAGACACTGTTGCTACAAAAATACAAAAATTAGCTGGGCATGGCGGCACGTGCCTGTAGTCCCAGCTAGTCCAAGAGGCCGAGGCATGAGAATCACTTGAACCTGAGAGATGCAGGGGGCAGTGAGCCAAGATTGTGCCACTACACTCCAGCCTGGGCAACAGAGTGAGACTGTCTCAAAAAAAAAAAAAAGAAAGAAAGAAAAAGAAAACAAAAAAGAAAAGAAAGAAAGAAAACAAATTATAAGAAAGAGAGTCAAACAAAACTATAATGGAAAGAGAAATTTGGCCAGACGCAGTGGCTCTTTCCTGTAATCCCAGCACTTTGGGAGGCTAAGGCAGGAGGATTACTTGAGGTCAGGAGTTCAAGATCAGCCTGTAGAGACAAGGTGAAACCCCGTCTCTACTAAATGCAAAAAATTAGCCTGATGTGGTGGCACACACCTGTAATCCCAGCTACTTGGGAGGCTGAGGCAGGAGAATCCCTTGAACCGGGGAGGCAGAGGTTGCAGTAAGCAGAGATTGCATCATTGCACTCCAGCCTGGGCAACAAGAGCAAAACTCCATCTTCAAAAAAAAAACCTTGTTTGGTTGAGGTGAGGGTAACTAAGTGAGGGGTGGGGCGGACAAGCAGGTGTTGGCTATCCAAGCAGGGGCCTAGTATATCCTGTTTCTTCTGTAGTTTGCCGACCTAAGCCAATCTAAGGCACTTTGTCTTGGAAATGGACTACTGTATACATTATTTCCTTCATCCTTGAGTGTGGATGAAATATGTGAATATGATGGGATATCGCAACCATGATTAGGTTATGGTCTATGGAATAGTTGACTCTAAGAAAGAGAGATTGTCCTGGGTGGACATGACCTAGTCCAGTGAGCCCTTAAATGGGATTTGGTTCTCCTCAATGGATTAAGAGAGAGATCTGAAGCATGAGAAAAATTTTATGTGAGACAGATTTCCCATTGCCGCCTTTGAAGATGAAAGAGACCATGTGTCAAGGAATGAAGATGACCTCAAGAAACTAAGAGTATGTCTTAGTTGATGGCCAGTAAGAAACAGGAACCTTGGTCCTATAACCACAATGAATTAAATTCTGCCACAACCACATAAACTTGGAAAAGAGTCCCAAGCTCCAGATGGGACTCCAGCCCAGTCAACATCTTGATTTTAGCTTTGTGAGACCCTTAGCAGAGAATGCAGCCACACTGTGCCCAGACTTCTGACCTACAGAACTGTGAACAAATAAATGAGTGTTGTTTTAAGCCACTAAGCTTGTGTTAATTTGTTATGTGGCAACAGAAAACTGTTTTAAGTAGATTTGTTAAATGGCTATAATCAGGACTACTTGCAGTAGAAAGAATCTAAAAGACAAAAAATCAGTTAAAAATGGCTACAGTAATTTAGGATGAGAAGATAAAGGCCTGAACTGAGGTACTGACAGCAGAATAGAAGAATAAAAAACTAGTAACAAATTATAAGAAAGAGTCCATTAGACTTGATATTCACCAAAAAAAAATGCAGGGACAATGATTAACTATGACTAACTTAATCATTGCTGTAATGATGATTAACATAATTCCATGAAAATCAATCATGTACTTTCTTCTGCTATCTTTCTTGCTACCATCTTGGGTTACTATTGAAATACTCCATTTGACTTTTGCATGTATTTGTTCGCTTCTCAACTAGAAAACAAGCTCCTGGTGGACAGAATTACTTACATTTCACTAAATTCCCCATGGAATCAAGTGTCATAGATGTGAAATAATTAAAGTACAACCTACTTTATTGCATATCTATTAGACTGGTTCAAGTGAAAACAAGCTGACAATATTAAGTGCTGACAAGGATGCAGAGTAACTAGAAATGTCACTCATTCAGGAGGGAATAAAAAATGGGATAGCCACTTTGGAAAAGACTGACAGTTTGTTACGGAGTTAAATATACATCTACCATACCATCCAGAAATTTCACTCCTAGGTATTTACCCAAGAAAAACAAAGTCATAGATACACACAAAACCTTGTACTTAAATGTTTATAGCAACTTTATTCATAATCATCAAAAACTTAACCCAAATATACATCAATTAATGTATAAATTATGATACATCCATACAATGGAATACTAGCAATAAAACAGAATCAACTACTGATACATGCAACAACATGGATAAATCTCAAAAAGCATTATGCTAAGTGCAAAAGGCCAAACTAAAAAGACTACATGCTGTATGGTTCCATTTATATGATATTGTCAAAATGGCAAAACTGTAAGAACAAAGAGTAGATCAGTGGTTGCCAGGGGCTGAGGGTAGGTGGTGGGTAAAAGGATTCTCAGGATAATGGAAATATTGGAAATATTCTCTGTCTTGATTGTAATGGTGATTACAAGACTGTACACATTTGTCAGTCAAGGAACTGTATATCCAAACAGGGTGAATTTAATAGATAGAAATTATACCTTGATGTCTAACTTAAGACAAAAAAAAAAGAACTGGCTGGGCACAGTGACTCACACCTGTAATCCCAGCACTTAGGGAGGCCGAGGCAGGTGGATCACCTGAGGTCAGGAGTTTAAGACTAGCCTGGCCAACAAGGTGAAACCCATCTCTACTAAAAACACAAATAATAGCCAGGTGTGGTGGCAGGTGCTGTAATCCCACCTACTCGGGAGATTGGGGCAGGATAATCACTTGAACCCAGGAGGCGGAGGTTGCAGTGAGCTGTCATGCCATTGCACTCCAGCCTGGGCAACAAGAGCAAAACTCCGTCTCAAAAAAAAAAAAAAAAGGATCAAAAATTAAGCACTCTATAGTAGTTTCAGTATCTATCTAGTGAAACAGGCCTCTGTCTAGATCTTCAGGGCTTTTCAAGGCTGGAGTCACAACATAGCATGTAACATCCTCCCTTTTCCTACCTCCCAACCCCCAACCTCTGCAAGAAATATATATGTATTGAATTAAGTAAAATAATTTATTTTTACCCAGAGAAATCTAACAAAATAACAACAATGGTTGTTTTAAACAGGACAAGAAGAGGAGGGAATATTTCTTTTTTTTTTTTTTTGAGCCAGAGTTTCACTCTGTTACTCAGGCTGGAGTGCAGTGGCATGATCTCGGCTCACTGCAACCTCCACCTCCTGGGTTCAAGTAATTCTCCTGCCTCAGCCTCCAGAGTAGCTGGGACTATAGGCACCCACCATCACGCCTGGCTAATTTTTGTATTTTTTGTAGAGACAGGGTTTTACCATGTTGGCCAGTTTGGTCTCAGACTCCTGACCTCAGGTGATCTGCCTGCCTGGGCCTCCCAAAGTGCTGGGGGTACAGGTGTGAACCACCGCACCTGGCTAAAATCCTGAAAAGTTTAGAACTCCAAACACAGAACTCTGGGCAATTTTATCTCTATTTTTCGCATCCTAGAGAGGTTCTTGCCTACAGGTTAACATGGGTATCTGTGACAGGTCAAACCTTAAGAAGGTCTATGGCAGCATTCCCACGGTCATCCTTCTTCTGATATAAAATGCAGATACAACTGGTGATTTCCTACCTATGTTTGACCTGACTTGTTATCTCTGCATAAAAAGAGGGAGTAAACTGTTGTAAGACCTATCTCTGACCGTAAGGGAAAAGGGGAGGATTTACCCCCATTCTTTTCTTGCAATTTCATACAGAAGCACACAGACTTCCCCAGACATCCAAATGGCACAGTTTAGGAAAGAATGTCAAATGAGTAGGTGTCATGGGGGAACAGAAAGGAACAGTAAGAATAGAAGAAGTGTTCCTGAAAGCATTCATACTGAGAGGACATTAGAAATGAAAGGGAAAAGAGTTCTATTTTAGAATGATGGCACTTTGTACGCTCTGATTTACTATATTGCTTGCCTTTCTTAAGTTTTACTTTTAAATTCGAGGTAGGGGCACAAATTTTTTTTAATGGTTAAGCACTGCTCCTTCGAGAATGAAGAAATTTGAGTTTTAAATTAACAATATTTTCAATATGTTAAAAGTTAACTACCTCCCATATTCAATATTTTATTTAAAAATGATTGTATATAACAGGCCATTCTGAAGTATAATAAATGATGTCTTCTAAATTCTAATAATGGTTGGAATTACTTATGACCCTTTCTGTAGCAATAGCCAATAAAAAGGATCATATTTTTAGTATATACATATCATTTTGAAGACCGTAATGTTCAGAAGTGAGTCAATTTATTTAATTTATAGGTATATGAAAATCATTCTAGGAATAACATTTTATGATTCTACTCTCATCAATATCTGATACTCTAAATTTTCTTTTTAAGCATCTCCATTTTCCATTGTCATGTCTGAATTACCTGTATTATTGTATTTTACCTATTTCAATGTCTACTTTTTTCTTTTATAAATGAATTCACCAGTTGAAGTCAAAATGAGCCAAAAAACCCTTAAGATTTAAGACACACTTTAGTTACCATATATCATGCTATTAAGAAAAATCAGATATAGCTCCCTCTCTGATAAGAATTATGTTTACATTTATCTTATCACTAAATTGGACTTCTTAAAAATTATCTTTTAATAGCAATAAAAATGGAAGTATATACTAAAATTGCCTTTATTCTTATCTTATTATTTGTGAATTTTTAAACAATGTGAATACTATTGTAATTGTATTTCCATCATTCTCACTGCTTGTTTTACTTAAGAAAAAGTTGCCCGTTGAAAAATACACAAGTAGCCAGGGGCAGTGGCTCATGCCTGTAATCCCAGCACTTTGGGAAGCCAAGGCGGATGAGGTCTGGAGTTCAAACCAACCTGGCCAACATGGTGAAACCCCATCTCTACTAAAAATACAAAAAAAAAACTAGCCGAGCGTGGTGGCGTGCGCCTCTAATCCCAGCTACTCAGGAGGCTGAGGCAAGAGAATTGCTTGAACTTGGGAAGCAGAGAATGCAATGAGCTGAGATCACACCATTGCACTCCAGCCTAGGCAACAGAGCGAGACTCTGTCTCAACAAATAAAAAGATGCAAGTAACAGAACCTACACATAAATAAATACATAAAATGAATATATATATATATACACACACACACAGATAATACTATAAAATGACTCTGTAAAACCAATACTATAAAAGATGCTTCAAATACCAGAGGTAAGAAAATTATCAAAGATTGTTTTAGTTTAGAGAGCGACATAATTAATTTCAGATGAGCCCTTGTCTGGTCAATTAAGTCCATGAAAACTTTCTTCTGGGTTTTCATTCATCATTTATGTTTCCCCACTGGGCATTTTATGACAAATCAGAAAAATAAATCCAATTTGTTATGTTCCAGGCATTGTGAGTGTTTACAACGTCTTATTTAACCTTCACACTGTAAAAGATCCAGACATTTGCCTTCACTTTGAATACACATTGAGAAAAATGAGAAAGAAATACGGCTTTATTTCATAAAGACTAAAAATCACCTAAAAAGTTAAGTTTATTGTCCATGGTTAAATATTTGACACATAAAGTAACTGTATGTTTTTTTCATATTATTGTGTTAAAGCTTTTTTCATTCCTATGATTATTTTCAATTCTCACCCATCTCTTCAATTAATTTTTCCCTTTGACTAGTTTATTTTCATTTTCATGTTTATTTTTCTCAAACTAAATTTTATATTTTCCATTATAGAATGAATAAAATTATCCTTGCTCTAATAACCTAAATATGTTACTAGTATACATATTATTCAGTGTGTTACAGTATTTTTAGGATAATTAAATAACAAAGACAGAAACTGATTCCAGGTTTTAAACATTTTACTGGAAGGTTTGTGACACTGTACTCTGGTCTCAACCTATGATTTTAAAACTTGGAACAAAATAACCCAATATACAGATCAACAAACAAATAGCCACACCTGACATAAATGCCTTATTTCTTAGGAACATATCTCATCTCCTGTTAGATAATCAGCCTCTTCAGGACAGAGCCTGAGTAACACCCACAGCACCTAGCATATGCTTCATAAATATTAGGAAATAAATGTTAGTTGGCTTTGTAAAACCAATGAATCTTTGCAGTATATATTTATCCCAAAATGACATGTTCTATCATTTAAGATGTACAGCTGCAAAGTTATGTGCACATCTTATGAGTGCCGCACAAGTCTAACAAACCAATTAACTTCACTTTCTATTGTGAGTTCCTGAGTTTACATTTCTTTGATACACCCGTCATGGGGGACTGGGAGTTGCTGCCCTTTTCTTAGATTGCATGTCAGACTTCACAACATTGCACAAAGCAGAACATTGTTTTAGAAAATAATTTTTGTTCCTGACTTACTCTTTTTGCTTTTGACATTGTTAAGACGTTTCATGCTGGTAGAAAAAAAGAAGATTATCTTAAATGTGTAAATGAAATAAAGGCCAACAGAAAAATGGTTCCCTACATTGGATAATAGGGTTTTAATGTATTTCTGCTGTCGGATTGGTGTATTTGTGGGATAATTTTATGTGACAGTGTAATTAAATTGTAAAACAATTCCCATTTCCTATGTATTTTATCTATTTATCATCATTTATTTCTTTACCTTCTTTTTCTGCAATAAATGTTATTGTAAGGAGAGTTAAATAAGTTAAACCAATGCAATTACTTTTACAGATTGAAATTAACTTCATATATTAATTTGTACACATTTATACAAAGTACCTACAACTTGCCTGGTATAAATAAATGTGTTTATTGCAGTATATTTATGATGTCACTGTGGTTTCCATGTTTGCCTTCCTTTTGAGTAATGATCTATATGTTTAAACTTGACATTTTAACAGTATTTTCAAACAATTTCATTCATTATCAAATAACCATTTACTACACTATGGCAATTTCATACCATTTACTGAACCCTTTAGACACTCCTAAACAATGATTTATCAACCAATATACAGATTTTAATGCTTATCACAGCAAATGTGGAAAGTAACATTAAATAGTGACTTGACAAGAGATAACTGAATTATCTTTTTAAAAAATCTTGATGAGTCATGTTGGTAATAGCCAGTATGCCTTTATAGCTGTACTGAAATTAAAAGAAGTGTATTAGATTGTTATATTCCTTATGTATTAAGGTGATTCGTTTTAAAATCTATATGAACACCAGCTATATAACCTCAAGTGTTGATTTTAATGGGAAGAAAGGCTATTTTAAATGTTTTAGATGTTGACCTGCTTGATAGATTTTTGTATCTTGGCTTCTCCATAGGAGGGAAAATATTCTGGCTCAGATAAGTCATTTCTGGGTTGATCACATCTCGAATGATCCAGATGGATCGTGTTGGGCAAGACAAAAGGCTACTTACAATAATCCTATCTGCTTGCTGCACACGAGACATACCCAGATCCTTTTAATCCTCATCAGGTTTCATCATATCCTTGCTGTAGCAACCCACAAAAGTTACATGGTTGTGAACTTTTATGAGAAGGGGAAAACTGAAGAATTTCTCTGTGCAAAGGAGTCAAAGCAGCGGCAGAATGTGTTATCTTTATAGGATCAACACAGTTGATCCAGTGAATGGTACTATAGTCTTGAGAAAATGCTGGGAGAAAGTTCAGGTTTAAAAACAATTAACAAGGACAGAAAAGTGGGAGGGAGAAACAAGACAACTTCCTTTCAAGTAGAATCATTTACATAATAAACCTGATAAAGGTGTCTGTCAGTGTGTGGGAGGGTCTGTATTTCTTCAGTTATTCACATCCAGAATGAATTAACTTGACACTAATTGCAGAAGGATTAAATTTATTCACTCTTTATAGACTACTCCTTGACTATTAAAATTAAATGAAGATAAAAATGAATTATTCTTTCCTAGATCAAAAATGAAATACCAAACCATTTTACAAGGGTGTAGGAGAAGATGGGCAGTGAAGACCAGAACCTGTGACTTAAAAAATAAATAAACAGAAATAAGAAGCTTAATTTTGAATAGATTTGTTAATTTAAAAAAGATTCCTTATTTAAGAGGCCCCTCGGACACCTTCAGAAATATATTGTACCCTAGCTAGAAGAACCTAAAAATACACACATTTTTATTAATACTTTACAAATAAATATAGCTGAGCTAAGAAATTCATTTGCTAGGGAATGGTTTTTTTAATAGTCAAAACACACAAAAAAATTATTAAAATGAAAAAAAGAGCAAGTTTCAAGTGATTACATTTCAGCATGTGTTCTCTATACCTCCAGGTTGGATAAGGAACTGAAGCAAAAACTATTACAAGAAGAGGCAGTTTTGGCCAGGCGCGGTGGCTCGCACCTGTAATCCCAGTACTTTGGGAGGCCGAGGCGGGCGGATCGCTTGAGGTCAGGAGTCCAAGACCACCCTGGCCAACATGGTGAAACTCTGTCTCTACTAAGAATACAGAAGTTAACCAGGCATGGTGGCACGCACTGTAATCCCAGCTACTCCGGAGGCTGGGGTGGGAGAATTGCTTGAAGCAGGGAGGCAGAGATTGCAGTGAGCGGAGATCACGCCATTGTACTCCAGCTGGGGCGACAGAGCAAGACTCCGTCTCAAAAAAAAAAAAAAAAAGAAGAGGCAGTCTTATAGACAAAACTTTGAAGGAATTCTGCATTTTCAGAATGGGCCTTAAACAAAAAATAATCAGTTCAAGGCAGTGCCTGAAACTGTCATCTGTTTCCTCATATGCTGTTGCCTGGTTTCTAGTCTCAGATAACGCAGATAGGAATGAAGTGGGAGGGAGGAGGGGGAGCAGGATCTACAAATTCAATGGTCGGATCGAAATTTTAAAGAAAATTTGCTGATTCTGAGTTCAGGGTTCTATCAACTATACCGTGCAAACCTGAAAACTGTAAATACCAACATACCTTGTGAATATCCAGATTTTTAAAATACCTTTCCTATTACCTGGCATGGAATTATGTATGTATTTGGATGGTCTTCTTGTGTTACGCCATTTTTTGAAAAGACCGAATATAGGCATGTAAAATATAATTTTCAGATGTTTGTGCTTAAACATCCACATAACATTTTAGTGAATTTCTAAAAATTAAGGAAATAATCATCTCAGCTTTAGGCAAAATGCTGACTTAGATAAAATGAGTCTTAGGTAGTCAGAAATGAATGATAAGGAAACAATGTCAGGGGAAGTTAGGTAACTTGCCTAAGGTTACAGAGATTGTAGAAAAATAAGAATTAAAATGCTCCTCCTAACCCCAACCAAGTTCGCCCACCTTCCATTTTAGAATAAGGTTTATGTGTTAAGCCCTTCTACGAAAAAAAATTGCATTTTAACATGGATCAGTGTCATAAGCTAATTAAGGAAAGACTAATAATGTAATTTCAGGCATTAGTCATCTTACTGATTCAAATTCCGTTCCCTACCTCAAACTACACACAAGGCATATAGATGGAATGGCATCTCATTCATGTGTGTGTGTGTATGTCTTACATTAAAATCATTCATATTAAATGAATAATCTTCTAAGGAATTAGTATTCCACTAAAATAAAGAATCTAAGATGTTAGATACTAAGGATCTTTTAAAGATGAATTCATACTAAACTTCACATTTCATTTCTCCCTATTATGTATATGCCTGAAATTGGAAAGCTTTCTTCTTTTTTCTAGTAAGTACAATTTGGTGTTTTAGCAATTGTCTTAGGAGAAGGTGTTTCTCCTTCTTTATCATAAAGGAACCATATAAATGAGAAATAATGTTACAATTTTTATATGTTCTTCTCAGTTGTACTGCAATTCATTTTTAAAACTAAGTACATTTTTATCAATTTACAGAGTTTCCATGTTTTAAAATACAAATAATCACCTAGATTCTCTCAGCTGAGTAAGTTACTTTTAGTATGTAAACTATTTCTGGAAATACACTTGTAGAACATTTACCTGTTGCAACACTGAATTAGATGATGCCAGCTTTTTTTATATTTGTATTAAATAAAAATGCATGTGCCTTACATAGAGCCATATCAGTGCTTTTTGTTAAATAGAATAAAATTTCCAATTGATGACCCAACAATTCAAAATGCATTTGCACATTTTGAAATGCATTTGTTTTCTCTAAACAAATAAGATTGCGCTTTGACTCTAAAGATGCAGAATGAATGATTAATGCTTTGATGAACGACAGTGTTATATCTAATTTTGTGTTAATCTGGATGAGGAGACTGAAATTGACTTAGCTTTAGCTGATCAATTCTCACTTCTACTTCTCCACCCCAAAAAGAATTTTAAAAACATTATCACTGGTAAAATTATCAGTCAATCAAACAAACAAATTGCTTTTTTCTAATTGAAGGCTATTGTTTATTCATGTTTTTCTAAATATAGTTGATCACAGTGTTACTAACATTTCATATCCTGAAGAACAGAAGACAGGGAAATCTACTTCCCTCATCAAGATTAATCTTTATTTTAATTATAAACCAAGCATGCGGATACTATGTATTAATACTTTTGCAAGAGCATTAATTATTTAAGTGAAGAATAATTTTTGTAATGACCCCTACTGAGTGTAGAAGATCTCGTATACTATTCAGTGTAGAGGATTCAGTGTACGTGCATCACTGTCCATCAGCTACTTTCCAAATGGCAACCATGATAGTAAGCAAGTGGTTACCATGATTTTGCCAGTTTATGATTTTATAATATACAATTTATATCCTCAGATAATTTTAAACTCGTATTTGTAAGTTTTTATGACCTCAGAAATATCCTCACAGAAGACTTGAATATGGACTCTAAGATTTCTTCACACTGGTCGGGCGCGGTGGCTTACACCGGTAATCCCAGCACTTTGAGAGGCCGAGGCAGATATCAGGAGTTCCAGGTCAGCCTGGCCAACATGGTAAAACCCCGTCTCTACTAAAAATACAAAAATTAGCCTGACACAGTGGCGCACCTATCGTTTCAGCTACTCGGGAGGCTGACGCAGCAGAATTGCTTGAACCTGGGAGGCAGAGGCTGCAGTGAGCTGAGATTGTGCCATTGCACTTCAGCCTGGACGACAGAGCAAGACTCTGTCTCAAAGAAAAAAAAAAAAAGGATTTCTTCACACTATTGGTTTTGATGAGTCACCTAAGCTAGTGTCAACCTTTCCCAACTTTTGTTGGATGAAATGCACACCCCCTCCTCCTCAGCAAACACAACTATGTCCAGATCTGAACTCTCAGTCTCACTTCACTGCAAACTGTAACCTAGCTATTTCTTTGAATGAGTTGAATCACTAAAGTTCTGTGCAAAAAAATCCTCTGACAACTAAGCCTAGTTTTTCCCTTGAATGGCTATAATCTAATGGTATATGGAAGTATTTTTTTTTTATTTTGAGATGGAGTTTTGCTCCTGTTGCCCAGGATGAAGTGCAATGGTACAATCTTAGTTCACCGCAACCTCCGCCTCCCAGGTTCAAGCGATTCTCCTGCCTCAGCATCCCGAGTAGCTGGGATTATTACAGGCGTGCACCAGCATGCCCAGCTACTTTTTTTGTATTTTTAGTAGAGATGGGGTTTTTCTATGTTGGTCAGGCTGGTCTTGAACTCCCAACCTCAGGTGACCCACCCACCTTGGCCTCCCAAAGTGCTGGGATTACAGGCGTGAGCCACTGTGCCCGGCCGGATATGGAAATATTTATTAGAACTATATATTGCTGCTGCTGTCTTTCACACTCTGGGATGTGGAAGCATCACACAACGGTGATGTGTAATTGTGTACAGTTCAATTTGATTTTCTGAAACTGGGAAGCACAGATTCTCTCTGGAACAATTTCTTTGACGGGTTCATTGTAGAAAGGAAACTTGTCACCATGCCAAAGACAAAACTGCTGCTGGGTTTAGTTTTGAATTTTATAAAGTGAGCAAGTAAAAAATATATACACATTCATTTCAACTCAAGTTATGAATAATTAAATGAATATATAATTGTATCCAGTTTTTACCCTCAAGCTTAACCAGCAAAGACATCTCCAGTCCATGTAAAAAGGTTACCTCATTTTCTTTTTGAAAATTATGAGCAAGCTGCCAAACATCACTGAATTTATATGCTCGTAAGTGAGAACAACCTGTCTATAAAATCCTACAGTGGAAAGTGAAGCAGCATGTGAGTTTTGTGCAATGTATCTTATACCTTCTAAAATTTGAAATTACACAAGCATTTCCTAAGCATCGTCTTAAATAGCTTCCTCATCCTCTCTCATCTTCTAATCCAAGGTTGGCTTGGGTGCTGGGAAGCAGTTCTAGTGACCATCATTAAGTAGCATATGTGAATGTATCTAGAAACAGAATTTTCATGTAGAAATCCAGTCTTCTAAACATGCTTTACTGACAGAACAATAAAGGAGTCTTCTTTTCTTTTTGAGACAGGGTCTTGCTCTGTCATCCACGCTGGAGTGCAGTGGCAGGATCTCGGCTCACTGCAACCTCCGCCTCCTGGATTCAAGCGATTCTCCTGCCTTCCCCTCACGAGTAGCTGAGATTATAGGTGTGAGTCACCACACACAGCTAATTTTTTGTGTGTATTTTTAGTGGAGATGGGGTTTCGCCATCTGGAACAGATTCGTCTCAGACTCCTAACCTCAAGTGATCCGCCAGCCTTGGCCTCCCAAAGTGCTGGGATTACAGACATGAGTCCCCAGCCCAAGGAAGTCTTATTATAGGGAAAATAACTACATGTGATTCCAAGACCTTGGTGGGGAACCAGGGCCAGTCTGTCCAGGTGAGCAGGTTGTGCCCTGCACACAACACTCAGCTGATGGAGCACTCCATTTATCAAGCCACAGGCTCTGGAGCAAGGCTCTACCTGCCCGGGGGGAGGGCTAGCTTTTGAAAATTTGCACAAAGACGTCTATTGAGCGTTATCAGCTCAAGACTCCAAGGAGCTTTATGAGCTCCTTGGGGCAAGGTAGGTGAGCTGAACCAGAAGGGCTCAGCCCATTCTGAAGGCCTCTCCTATAGCCAGAAGAGATTCCTCGACTAATTTGCAGAAAAGCGTCACATGGGATGACAGCAGCTGTGTGAGGAATTATCCCGTGCTAATAGATACCTTCATTTTGCCATCTGTAAGGTAGGAATTATGAGAAACATTCAGAGGAAGACTGTGTAAGGAGATGCTTTTAATTATTTACAAAAATTATTTGAAGGAGTACAACATGCCCTGTTAGTACAGAGTAATAGCATACCCCAAATTCCCCATCTGTTGGGAGATGCTATGAGGCTGGTTTGATGAAAGGAGGAAGGACTAGCAATGGGAATAGCAAAGCACAAAGAAGCAGAAAAAAAACTACCCAAGAATCTGTGTGCGGGACAGGACTTAGCACGAGACGCTCACACTTCATGTCAGAGTGGGCCAGATGGAGTAGGGAAACAGCATACAACATGTATCCCAATACAGAATTATAAACAAAAAACAGAAATCTGGGGAGTCGGGGACTGGAGGAGTAATTAGTAATTCCCAGGCTACAGATGAAACCATGTGCCAATAGTGACAGCTTCCCAGAGAAAAGCCACTCCACCACTCACCCTGAACACTGTTACCTTTTTTTTCAAGACGGAGTCTTGTTCTGCCACCCAGGCTGGAGTGCAGTGGCCTTATCTCGGCTCACTGCAAGCTCCGCCTCCCAGGTTCATGCCATTCTCCTGCCTCAGCCTCCCGAGTAGCTGGGACCACAGGCACCCGCCACCATGCCCAGCTGATTTTGTTGCTGTGTTTTTAGTAGAGACGGGGTTTCACCTTGTTAGCCAGGATGGTCTCAATCTCTTGACCTCATGATCCGCCCACCTCAGCCTCCCAAAGTGCTGGGATTACAGTGAGCCAACCCGCCTGGCCTATTATCATTCTTTCAAAAAGTTGTCAGAGGGCCTGTTCTCATCAGAGTCTGATACGTCACCCCCGGTAGCATAGGTCAGATGGTGCCTTCTGCCTCCCTCTCTAGCCCTCATGTCCATGCCTGTGACCTTTCTTCACTCCCCACCACTCTTGGCACAGGCTCAGCACCTCTTCAACTCTATGTTGGCTGAGCACTTTTATTTTGATGTATGAAGTGTGACAAAGTATCATAAATGCTTTTAAAACATACTGAAGCATATATTCAAATGAGTGCTGCCTTTCTCAAAGTTCATTGTCTTAGGATTTATCCTAACACTGCTGCCACTGTGCAGGATACCTTTCCATCTCTTCTTTTGGAATGCATTTATAAATTAATAGGTGATTGCTTTTCCACATTGCTCATTATATTGGCTGCAAATAAATCCTTACTATCAAAAAATCCCTTTTTAATCTGGCCTCTGACTACTTCCTTTTTGTTAAGGGCTGTTCACAGCCACCCCTTCTCCCATTGCTTGTGTTCTGGTCATGCTGAACATTGTAGTTCCTAGAAGCCTCTGTGAATTTGCATATGCCAATTCCCTGTTCTGGAAAGATCATTCTCTTGTTACTAAGCTCAAGATCTCTTCATTCAGAAAACCTCTACTGCCTTTATCTCCCACTCTTTAATCTGTTTAGCTCCCTTCAATTTGGCTGCACCTGAAAAGTGCCAAGGTCACCTCAATCCACCAAATTGTTTATTGTCTTCATTGCTCCTCTCCCTAACCAGTTGAGAAGCTCTTTGAAGGCGATACTATGTCCTTTTTACCTGCATACTATTACCTTTTACCTGTTGGGCCTCAGGGCCCAACAGCATTGATTTACAATATTGTTCAATAAAGATTTATTGGCCAGGTGTGGTGGCTCCCACCTGTGATCCCAGCGTTTTGAGAGGCTGAAGCAGGCAGATCACTCAAAGTCAAGAGTTGGAGACCAGCCTGGCCAACATGGTGAAACCCTGTCTCTACTAAAAAATGAAAATAAAAAAATTAGCCAGGTGTGGAGGCACATGCCTATAGTCCTGCTACTCTGATGGCTGAGGAACAAACCTGGAAGGTGGAGGTTGCAGTGAGCCAAGATCATGCCACTGCACTCCACCCCAGACGGCAGAGTGAAACCCTGTCTCAAAACATATATATATATATACACACACACATATATATATAGATATATAGATATCAAGCGGGCATGGCAAAGCATTTTGAGAGGCTGAGGCAGGAGGATTGCTTGAGGCCACAAGTTGGAGACCAGCCTAGGTAAAATAGCAAGACCCCATTTCTAAATAAATATTTAATAAGTAAATAAAGATGTATCAAATGAATGGATACTTGAAAGAAGTGGGTAACCTAAAAATGACAACTTTGAAAGTAAACATTCATTTGACTAAATCCTAGGTGAATTCAAGAATTACTGGATTATTCAATAAATGCTTTTAGGCAAACTGTTTAGTCAGTTTAGTAAAGTCAGACTCCCTAGTCATGTCATAAGCACAAACACAAAATTCCAGTTGGATTTAATATTTATTTGTTAAAAAAAAAAAAAAAAGAAAAGAAAAAGAAACTATAAGACCACCAGAAGAAAACAACAGTGACGGGCCAGGCGTGACAGCTCACGCCTGTAATCCCAGCACTTTGGGAGGGTGAAGCAGGTGGATCATGAAGTCAGGAGTTCAAGACAAGCCTGGCCAAAATGGTGAAATCCTGTCTCTACTAAAAATACAAAAGTTAGCTTGAACCTGGGAGGTAGAGGTTGCAGTGAGCCGAGATCACGCCACCACATTCCAGCCTTGGCGACAGAGTGAGATTCCGTCTCAAAAAAAAGAAAAAAAAGAAAGAAAAAGAAAACAACAGTGACTACATAATTTTAGCGTGAGGAATGCCTATTTAAACATAACACCAAAGGCAGAAACTACACAAGGAAAGGTTGATCATGGCTCTGAGCTAATGTATCACTTTCCAAGTGTTACCTGCTATGTAGGGTGTAAGGGCTGGAACCCATGCTTTTTCTTCCACTGAATTTTTCCCCAATTTTTAAGAGCTTAAATATCTGCCTATTCAAGGAAACAATAAGTAATTGTAAAAATACCCTAAATCTTGTCCAAAAAGTCTGGAAACACAGGGAATACAGTGGGGTTTTTTTGTTTATTTGTTTTTTGAGACAGAGCCTTGCTCTGTCATCCAGGCTGGAGTTCAGTTGCACTATCTCAGCTCACTGAAACCTCCGCCTCCCAGGTTCAAGTGATTCCCCTGCCTCAGCCTCCCGAGTAGCTGGGATTACAGATACGTGCCACCACACCCAGCTATTTTGTATTTTTAGTAGAGGTGGGGTTTCACCATGTTGGCCAGGCTGGTCTCCAACTCCTGACCTTAGGTGATCCGCCCACCTTGGCCTCCCAAAGTGCTAGGATTACAGGTGTGAGCCACACCTGGCCTACAGTGTATTTTTAACATCATATTTTAGATTAACAATTAGATTTATTGCTTTAGAGACACTTATCTAAGACAGTATGTGGAAGTCAAATATATTGAGTAATATTATTTCGAAATGTTAATAATAAATTGCTTGAAAATAAATTAGTCCTATGTTTCTGACTTTTTGAACACTCTATGAAGTGTTGCCCAGCACCACGGGAGGCTGAGGCCGTAGGATTGCCTGAGGTCAGGAGTTCGAGACCAGCCTGACCAACATGGTGAAACCCCCGTCTCTACTAAAAACACAAAAATTAGCCAGGCGTGGTGGTGCACGCCTATAATCCCAGCTACTCAGGACGCTGAGGCAGGAGAATCACTTCAACCTGGGAGGCAGAGATTGCAGTGAGCCGAGATCACACCACTGTACTCCAGCCAGGGCGACAGAGCGAGACTCCGTCTCAAAAAAAAAAAAAAATGGAACAAGGCCGGGCGTGGTGGCTCACACCTGTATTCCCAGCATTTTGGGAGGCCAAGGTGGGCAGGAGTTCACTTGAGGCCAGGAGTTCAAGACAACCCCGGGTAACATGGCAAAAACCTGTCTTTCCAAAAGTACACAATTTAGCAGACATGGTGGCACATGCCTATAATCCCAGCTACTCAGGAGGCTGCGGCACGAGAATCACTTAAATCAAAAGGTGGAGGCTGCAGTGAGCTGAGACCATGCCACTGCACTCCAGCCTGGGCAATAGAGTGAGACCCTGTCTCAAAAAAAAAAAAGGAATAATCTAAAAATAAAGGATTGTTTAATAAATAAATTATCCATAATGAAAATAATAGCATTGGAATGTATTTATTGAGTTGAAAAGGAGTTCATAATATATTTTATTTGTTTTTATAATATAGATTCCCATATCTTTCCATAGACTGTAGAGGGTGAAGCCTCAGAATCTGCATTTTTATTTATTTATTTTTGAGACACAGTCTCACTTTGTTGCCCAGGCTAGAGTGTAGTGGTGTGATTTTGGCTCACTGCAACCTCCGCCTCCTGAGTTCACATGATTCTCCTGCCTCAGCACACCCAAGCAGCTGGGATTACAGGTGCCCACCACCACACCTAGCTAATATTTGTATTTTTAGTAGAGACGTGGTTTCCCCATGTTTGCCAGGCTGGTCCCGAACTCCTGACCTCAGGTGATCCACCCACCTCAGCCTCCCAAAGTGCTGGGATTACAGGTGTGAGCCACTGCATCCAGCTCATAATATATTTTAAATGAAAATAAGAAAATGGAGATTATAAACCACTAAGTATGTTTTCTGATTTTTATAAAGACTTATATGTGCAATTTATACATAAAATATATATGTATGTGTATATATATAATCTGAAAGGCTATACAGAAATATGTTAATAATAGTTATCTCTTTGGCTTACCTGTAGTTTGTAATGTTTCAACAATAAGTATGGATAATTAACGAGATAGGGATAAAAAGATAAATAAAAACCAAAGCAAACACTGATCAAGCTTATTAAATGATAAAGTTATTAAAATGAAGAAGGAACTAAAGATCTAAATCACATAACTGTATATGATTTCCAATGATTTTCTGCCACCCTGTGGGGAATTCTGCACATTGCAGGACTGAAGAAGCAAAATATGAAACTATAAAAAATTCTGTAACTCAAGATGAAATGTCTTGGCCCAATAAGTTGTTTAGCTAAAGCTGTGTTGATCAGTTTTGTTTTCTCTACCAGCTATTTAGTGAAATTGCTAGAATAGGATAAAATAATACCTAATACTTAAATGTGATTACAATATGACAACCACGGTCCTAATACATACATATGACTTCATCTCACAAAAACCCTATAAGGTAGGTACTGTTTTCTTCCCATTTTATCAAAGAGACGGAGTCTAATCTACCAATGGTGGGCAAATGTTGCCAAAGCAATGTGAAATCCGGCAGAGTGTTGCATTTTTAGTCAATGATTTAAATTTTTGAGCTTTTCTGTTTCCTTCAGGCCTGATCATTCCCTAATGGAATCACCCAAACACTTGACTGCTGAGGCTTTCTACGGATTTATCAGATGAAACTTTGGAAAGGGATTTTTTTTTTTTTAAAGACAGGGTCTTGGTCTGTCACCCAAGTTGGAGTACAGTGGCGTGATCTTGGCTCACTACATCTGCCGCCTGCCAGGCTCAAGCGATTCTCCCACGCCAGCCTCCCAAGTAGCTGGGACCACAGGTACACGCCACCAAGTCCACCTAGTTTTTCTTTTCTTTTCCTTTCTTTCTCTCTCTCTTTCCTTTCTTTCTCTCTCTCTCTTTTTTTTTTTTTAAGAGATGGGGTCTTGCCATGTTGCCCTGAGGTCTAGCCATCTACCCGACTCGGCCTCTCAAAGTGCTGGGATACTCGGCTTCTCAAAGTGCTGGGATTAGAGGCACGCCCAGCTGAGACAGACTATGACGTTCTCCAAACAAATCTCATTTGGTTGAAACTGTACAGCTGAGTATAGTCTAATTTGAGTAGTTTACCTTGATTACTCTAACCATGGTCTATAGACCTGGGCTCTTTTGAGAACTGTTTGCAAATGGTCTGCAGAGAAACAGTAGAAAACTCTATGGCAATTTTGCAAGTAATTTTATGGCTGTTAACTCTAACGATAAAAAGTTTTGACTTGGATTTTGTATGCCTTTTCATTTTTCTGTTATATCAACTTGTGGTCAACAATTAATCAAAAATTTTTAAAACATAAACGGACCGTTCCCCCAGTGAAGAGAAGCACTGCTATAAAGCTGTTTACACGCAAATATTACCAAACTCCAAGGTCGCTTTTGAGGCCTAGCTCCCCAAAATGAGGCCTCGGATATTTTTCCTCCCTTTATTTCTTTTCTGTTTTCTTTTTATTTTTTCCTCCCTTTTTCCTTTTTTTGAGACGCAGTTTTTGCTCTGTTGCCCAAGCTGGAGTGCAATGGCACGATCTCGACTCACTGCAAACTCCGCCTCCATCTCTTGAGTAGTTGGGATTACAGATGCGAGACACCACGCCCAGCTAATTTTTGTACGTTTAGTAGAGACGAGGGTTCGCCAAGTCGGCCAGGCTGGTCTCGAACTGTTGACCTCCGGTAATCCACCCGCCTCGCCCTCCCAAACTGCTGGGATTACAGGCATAAGCCACCACGCCCTGCCTCCTCCCAGTATTTCATCCATTTTATAATTCACATTATTATTGATCGTTGATAATTGCACCTATCGTAATGATACTGATAATTGCACCTGTTGTAATAATATTGATATTGATAATTGCACCTATTGCATTACAATATTATTATTGATATCCATAATTTCACCTACTGTAATGATCAACAAAGACAGGCAGAAAGAAAACAAAAATAACTGAGACTACCGGGCAGTGGCCCTGCCGACAGCAAAGAGTGAAGAAAAGCCTTGAGGCGCAGTAACGCCACCAATAAGGAGTCGCCGCGACGGTTCCGCCCAGAGGCAAGGAAGGCCCACCCCTCGCGGGCAGGCGCGAGCTCTAGCTCGTGACGGCTGAGGGGGTGGGGATATGCCGTGTGGGTTTCAAGAAGACGCCACGCCTCCGCCGCCGCCACGCCTCCGGCTGCCGCGCCCGGAGGAAGCCGGGATGTTATCACTTCCGCCGGGGCCTCTCACTGCGTCCGGGTCAGCTGCTGCCGCCGTCGCCGCCGTGCCGCTGCGGCCGGGGGATTGGGCTGGGGTCTCCACCGCCGAGCGAGGGGAGCGGGCTCCGCTCGGCGCTGCTTTTTGCGACCTGGCCGTCAGCCCCACGTCGCCGGCCTGGAGGGGCGAAGAGGACGAGGGGGCCAAGGCTTCCTCCGGGGTGAGTGCGGCCTGGGAGGACTTGGCACGGTGGCTCCGTAACTGGACTGGGAACCGGCCTAGGGGAGCAAGTCTGTAGGGCGCGTGCCCACGACGTCTGCGGAGAGGAAACCCAGAGAGTTATCCTTGGTAGGGGGGAGCCATAGAACCTGCTCGGAAGGCGCTTCCTGGATCTCCGCCCAGTTTAGGTCACCGCCCTTGGCTCGGGTCCTGTTTGTATTTGGCAGTTTGGCCCCCCACCCCACCCCTTTTCCGTTTCTGGTAGTTGTGCTCGGGATGGGACCTTGCCCCTCCTCCACTCCTTTTTTTACCCTGGTTTGGGTGAAGTGGCGGGGCTACGATGCTTCAGTATTTATGACTAGCGTCCGTCCTGGTGCAGAACAAAGAAACTTGTACCTCTGGTATGCCTGGTAACCTCGGGGAATAGACACGGAAGCAGCATAAGTAATCAGGGCTTTAATGGATCTTCCCGGGTACGCTCAACCAAATATAGAGTGTGTACGTCAAAAGCCGAGTCCCCGCGTGAATCTAGACACTACCTTTTCTGTTTAAATACCTGGCAAAATGGTTTGGATTTCTGGATGCATTTCATGTCTCTGGAGTTACTTGTTTGTGTGTCCTGTGAGCTCTTTGAGGGCACAGATTTTGCGGTGTTCGTCAAGATAGTCACAGTGCCTCCTATTTATTTAGTTGAATAAACTATATGATTGCATTTTAGTGTTGCTTTTTTCATTCTCACCTTCTCTTGATTAGGATCTCTATTTCACCTAATACCTGATTTCTTATTTTCAATCAAATGTAATTTTTCTAACATTTTATAAGAATCTCTGCAGTTGTGGAAACAAATTCTGTAATTGTAAATCGCTGTTTCCTCAAAATTACAACTGATGTTACCCAGTTAAGTTACCCCTGCAGACTAGTTTCTTGATCATTTTGCACATATTCTTAGTTCTTGTTGTTTGATATTTTCTCTAAACTCTATTCCTAGTCTTCATAATCTCTAGTGCAGCCCAGCACTGTTGGGTTTAGACAGGAAGTATGACAGATCCACTTCTGCAAACGGAACTTGAACTAGATTATCGTAAGTCAGTGCTATTATGGCCTTCAGGCACTACAAGACCTTTGAAGCGAAGTGCAACCAAATCAGGCATGACAGGCTTATTCTGTATAAGTTGCCAGTGCACTACTGACGGTGTGCTATGTTAGAAACAGTTCTGGATTAGATATGGGGACCAGGATGTAGTGTCATTGCCTCATATATAAGATACAATGGTGATAACACAAGTGTCATGCATCCCAAAGTTGCTGGTTAGAATATGAGATGATGGATGTGAAAGTGGTTAGTAAATGTGAAGAGCACTCTGGAAAAGTTCTGTTCATTCTGTCTGGAGTAATGCTGGTAGAAGGAGCAATAGGGAGAAAGGCGTCAGAGAAAGTATATGTAACCAGATCTAGTAAGTTACCGGGCTGATAGTAGATGAAAGATGTCTTGTTACTTTGGGTGGCCAAGGTGGGCGGATCACCTGAGGTCAAGAGCAAAAAATGATAAAGCAATGAGATGAGACAAGCCTGGCCAATGTGATGAAACGCCGTCTCTACTAAAAATACAAAAATTAGCTAGGCATGGTCGCGCGTGCCTGCAATCCCAGCTACTGGGAGACAGAAGTACAAGAATCACTTGAACCCAGGAGACGGAGGCTGCAGTGAGCCGAGATTGCAGCACTGCACTCCAGCCTGGGCGACAGAGTGCGACTCCGTCTCAAAAAAAAAGAAAAAAAGATGTCGTGTTATGTTTACATCTTATAAAGCAGAATACTAGTATAATGTGACAGTAATATTCCACAATTCTAGTTTTTTATTGCAACTGATATTTCTAACTACAACAAACTGAGACATCAGTTAGTAGACTTTATCTTTTTAAAGGGTTGCAGCGTTTTCAGTATGTTCTGCATAGTGATAATAAATCTAACTTTTGTAGGTGGCACAATTATCTTTTGCTGTATTTTCACAATTTTGAGAGAAGTCAGCACCATTCTAGTTTTTCCTCTAAATTTTATGTTAACGTTTATTTTATTTTATTTAATTTTTTTGAGATGCGCTCTTGCTGTGTTGCCCAGGCTGGAATGCAATGGCACGATCTCGGCTCACTGCAACCTCTGCCTCCCAGATTGAAGCGATTCTCCTGCCTCAGCCTCCCTGATCACTGGGATTACAGGCCAGTGCCACCACTCCCGGCTAATTTTTGTATTTTTAGTAGAGATGGGGTTTCACCATGTTGGCCAGGCTGGTCTTGAACTCCTGACGTCAGGTGATCCGTCTGCCTCAGCCTCCCAAAGTGTTGGGATTACAGGTGTGGGCCACCACGCCTGGCTTGTGTTAACATTTCTGATAGAGCATCTCATTTCATTGTTTAAAAACTATATACACTCAAGAGAGCAATGAGAAGCACACATCTAGGATTTTTTCAAAGATGTTTGGTGATCTAAACATACAGGCTGTTCGTTAAAAAGTGAACATAAGTGTTTAGGATGAAACCTTTTTGTTGAAATGGGGAAGTGAAAGGCTTGCCTGGGCATTTCCGTATGCCTACTGTAATTGATTTCGGCATAAACGGTTGTTACTGGCACCTATTGCAGCAGCAGTGTTAAAGTATGTATAGTAAAATCACCTTGTATAATTGTGTTAAAATTAAACAGTTCTAATGTGATCTTAAAAAAAAAATTTTAGAGACAGATCTCAATATGTGGCCCAGCTAGGCTTGAACTTCTGGGCTTAAACCATCTTCCCACCTCGTCCTCCCAAGGTGTTAGGATTACAGGAGTGAGTCCCTGAGCCTGACCTAAATGTGATCTTAACATTTAATTTTTGCTTATGTTGCTAAACTGCCTGGGAAAAGCTTCTTCATCTTGGTTGGATTTATCAGTACTCGTCCCCCTTGAAGCAATGTCAGAAGGAATCAATTGTCTCTTTGATTTTTTTTTTTTTTTTTGGAGACGGAGTCTCCCTCTGTAGCCAGGAGTGAGTCCCTGAGCCTGACCTAAATGTGA
>NW_012115043.1:12008622-12021896 GCF_000951035.1 Colobus angolensis palliatus
AGTATGGTCTCGATATCCTGACCTCGTGATCCGCCCGTCTCGGCCTCCCAAAGTGCTGGGATTACAGGCTTGAGCCACCGCGCCCGGCTGTCTCTTTGATTTTTAACCTAAGATAAACAACTGCTTTGAATTTATCTTTATGATTACAACAGGTGAGTGGCATAAGTAAGGATGTACCACCATTACCAAGAGTCAGTCTACTAAGAAATCAAGTTATTCCTGTGCCAACAGGTTTTTTTTAACAAATATCATCTTAAAGTGTTATTTCCCATTCTAATTTACTAAAAAAAAATTTGAACAAGAAATAGGAAGCAACACAGTTAACTTGTGAGTCAGCAGTATCCTGATTTGCCTCAAAGTGGTTGTGGTTATATTAACTCCTTTCTTGTTGGTTTCCTGTTCTTAACAGCTGCTTGATGATAAAGTGCTTCCAAGAAACAGTAGTCCCTCAATTGTTTAAATTGTTTTGATCTACCTAGTGTACTTTTCCCCTAAAATTCATGATGAAATGGTAGAGTAAATATCTATATCTCTCTCCCCACGTTCTGTTTAGATAATTGATTATCCTCAAACTAAATATCCATGTCTATCTGCTGAGGTATTAACACGTGATTCAATATGATACTAAGGTAAAAATGGAATAAATAGGCTGAGATAGCTGAAAGACTTGGGCTGTCTTTCAAGGAGCTATTTGATTTTTGTTGTTGTTTGGTTGGTTTTTTGAGACAAGAGTCTCCCTTTGTCGCCCAGACTGCAGTGCAGTGGTGCAATCTCAGCTCACTGCAACCTCCGCCTCCAGGGTTTAAGTGATTCTCCTGCCTCAGACTCCCTGGTAGCTGGGATTACAGTCATGTGCCACCATGCCTGGCTGAATTTTTGTATTTTTACTTTTTCAAGCAAATAAGTTGGTGTGGAAAAGTCAGCATCTACCAGTTTTTTTCTGTGCTAACAAGTATATCATCAAACATTGAAACCTTTTGGGAATGTTTAAAACCTTCTCTTAAGTAAAAATTCAAACTGGGCAGAGAGGCTTCCAGTCTTGGCAGAGATACAAATCTAGTTTACCTTGTGAAATCTAACACTTTAGGGCATTTCTATTGTAATTTTGTTGTTAAAGAACATAAGGCTTTTTTCTGTATAACTTTTTGCATCTTTTGAATGGTGACGTAGCAGACAAGACAGCTATAGAACATGACTGCATTTTTCTTTTAGAAGAATGGTTGATGTGAATGACTGGCATAATTGATTTTATTTAATAAATATCTTTTAAAGTCATAGTATAGTTTTAAAAATCAAGTGGTGTAGAAGGACTTACTATGAAAAGCATTAGTCATTTTCTCCATTTCACCCTCCTTCGTCTTCTGCTGGTTTTGCTCTGTCACCCAGGCTGGAGTTGCAATGGTGTGACCTCAGCTTGCTGCAACCTCCACCTCCCAGGTTCAAGCGATTCTCCTGCCTCAGCCTCCCAAGTAGCTGGGATTACAGGCGCCTGCCACCACACCCAGTTAATGTTTTTGTATTTTTAGTAGAGATGGGGTTTCACCATGTTGGCCAGGCTGGTTTTGAACTCCTGACCTCAAGTGATCCGCCCACCTTGGCCTCCCAAAGTGGTAGGATTACAGGCATGAGCCACTGCTCCCAGCCTGGTGTCAACCACTTTTAACTTTATTTTTAGTACTGTTAGTGATGCTCTGTATCTCTTAAATATGTTAATGCAAAAAAAAAAAAAGAAAGAAAAGATGTTACTGCTATTAATAAATAACTTTAGACATCTATTGACTTGGATGTAAATGAACTAAATACTCATGTAATACCTCTTTCCTTCTGTAGTTTTCACTGTTTTGTTGCATTGTTAATCGATTGATCTTTCCCTTACCTAAACTTCTGTTTCTTACTCCAGCACCAGAGGGAGTATCTCTGGATTCTCACTTTTAAAATGAGGATATTGGCACTCACATCATTCCTTGGAAAAACTAAGACTAAAGTTCATGGCGTATGTTAAAATACGTAGTTGCATAAAAAGACATTCACCAGGTTCAGTGTTTGAAAACATATGCCAAGCTGTATGAGAAGGACATAGTATAGATAAGAAACAAATCAAAAGATAGCATAGTTCATTTACAGGACAAGTTACTGAATAGACTTCTTTCAGTGGCTCGGGAATTGTGGCATCAAATTGTTGAGAAGAAAATGTAAAAGCACACCAGTTGACCCTGCTGAATCATGAGTTTAAATATTATTTATATACTATTGTTTAGAATCAACCTCTATCCAAGGGACAGAAAATTTAATTATGAATCTATAATAAAGAACATTTTTATTTCTTACCCCACTTCAAATTTTTAATATAATTCATAGTATGAAATATATTTTAAATCATAACCTGAGATACTATATATGCAACTGAAAACAAGTATTTTCACTGAACATATCCTTACTATAAGCAGTACTTAACTTTACCAGAATATATGTGGTCTGAATATTCTCTTTTCTTACAAAAAAAAAAATGCAACCCTGTAAATGAATTTCATGACCAGACCACTGTACTAAACATCAAGTATGAACTAATATGCAAGATTATTGCGCCTTTTCGGTGGATAAAAAGTAAAGTAGAAATTAAGTTAAACACTTTTCTGTCTTCATAGGACATTGGCTCTCTGGATTATCAAGAGTTTGTAGTTGACATTGAATCCAGGCTGAGGATGGAAGGTGTGGAACTTAAAGAAGAATGGCAAGATGAAGATTTTCCGATGTGAGCAATGCTTTTAAATGAAAACAATTTTAGAGTAAAACTTCAGAATTTGTTTATCGAGATGTTATTTTTTTATTTTTATTTTTTGAGAAGGAGTCTTGCTCTGTCACCCAGGCTGGAGTGCAGTGGCACGATGTCAGCTCACTGCAACCTCCGCCTCCTGGATTCAAGCAATATCTTCTGCCTCAGCCTCCTGAGTAGCTGGGACTATAGGTGCGCGCCACCACACCCAGCTAATTTTTGTATTTTTAGTAGAGACAGGGTTTCACCATATTGGCCAGGCTGATCTCAAACCTCTGACCTCGTGATCTGCCTGCCTTGGCCTCCCAAAGTGCTGGAATTACAGGTGTGAGCCACCGCACGTGGACGAGATGTCACTTTTTAAATGGAATATTCGGCTTCTTAAAGAAACTCAGTAATACAAGGTGATCATTTGATACTAGGAAGTAAAAGTTTCTTTTCAACAGTTAGATTGACTCTCTTATATCTTCCTTTCCATCCAAATATATATATAATCTGTGTAATCTTTCATTTTTGTTTAGGTCGTTTAAGTTTCCAAATTTTTGCTTTTATAATAAAGTGTTTTAATGTTTGTTTGTTTGTTTTCCTTTAAGCAAGGTCTGAGGGATTGCTCTGAGAAGGAGGTCTTTAATTGTCTTTTAAAATTTTCTTTAATTTTGTGGCCAGGTGCGGTGGCTCACACATGTAACGCCAGCACTCTGGGAGGCTGAGGTGGACAGATCACTTGAGGCCAGAAGTTTGAGACCAACGTGGCCAACATGGTGAAACCCTGTCTCTACTAAAAATGCAAAAAATTAACCAGGCTTGGTGGCGCGTGCCTGTAGTCCCAGCTGCTTAGGAGGCAGAGGCACAAGAATTGCCTGAACCCGGGAGGCAGAGGTTGCAGTGAGCCGAGGTCGCACCACTGCACTCCAGCTTGGGTAGCAGAGCAAGGCTCTGTCTCAAAAAAAAATTAATTTTGTGGATCCCCCCCCGCCCCCCACAAAAAAAAAAAAACCTTACTAAGTAAATTATTAAGGATTTTCTAGCTCATCTGGCCAGCCACTTTCACATGTTTGCATTTGTATTTACAATTATATTGGCACCAGGTAGGCTGATGAAAAAGAGAGCAAAGGCAGACCTTATATTTAAATAGTGCTTCCATGCCATAGTGGGCAGAAGACATCCTAGTGCATAATCAGGTGCCTTAGCGGTTGGATAGCTTAGCAGTTGGACAGCTGATAGGAGACTTGAGTCACTGTTGCATATGGTGGTGATAGTACATATAAGAATGCTGATCTCAGAAGAATTGAACTATCATCACTGTAATCTTATTGTGAGTAAAAATTGAGCTTCATACATTGCATCATACATCACATTATATTTGTGCATTTCAGTCATATTTATTTAAAATTGTTACATGTTTTATAATAGCTGTGCATAGGGAATTTATATCTACTTTTATGTGTTACTTATATGTAATAAGTGTATAAGTCAGCTCTGATAGTCAGAATTTTTACTTTGAAAGTGTAGCCAGGCATAGCAGCTAACTCCTATAATACTAGTGTTTTGGGAGTCCAAGGCAGAAGAATTACTTGAGATCATCCTGGGCAATATAGCAATATCTTGTCTCTACAAAAACACTTTAAAAATTGGCTGGGCATGTTGATGTGCCACTGTAGTCCTAGCTAGTCAGAAGGCTGAGACTTTATCTTACACACTGCTAGGCTGGGCACAGTGGCTCGTGCCTGTAATCCCAACACTTAGGGAGGTCAAGGCAGGAGAATCGTTTGAGCCCAAAAGTTCGAAGCCAGCCTGGGCAACATAGCATGACCTTGTCTCTACTAAAAGTTAGCCAAGTGTGGTGACACGCACCTGTAGTCCCAGATACTCGGGAGGATCTCTTGAGCCCAGGAGTTAAGGCTGCAGTGAGCCGTGATTGTGCCATTGTACTCCAGCCTAGGTGACAGAGCAAGACACTGTCTCAAAAACGACAACACTGCTTTATTCCATTTTCCAAATACTTATTTCTATAAGCTGTATGTTTAATAGATTGAGCTTCAAAAAAAATTCTTCCGTAATTTCTTGGTTAAAAAGTATACCTGTGTCTTCTAGACCTTTACCAGAAGATGATAGTATTGAAGCAGATATACTAGCTATAACTGGACCAGAGGACCAGCCTGGTAAGAGCTTGACACTTATTTTCAATTAAATTATGGACTTTGTGTTATTTTTTAAAACACATTTCTTTGTCCAAAAAAACAAAAAACTTGAGTTTTTATTCCATCATAGAAGTCATAGTATAAGTTGAACATTGAGGAAAGCATTTTTAGAATGCTTTAAAAAATTCCAAAAATATATGCTTGGTTTTTGGAAAGTTTTACAGTAAAGGGGTGGAGGAGATCATTTTTAGTGGTAAGAGGTATCTATAAGGTCTGCGTCTATTTAAAAGGCATTGATGCTTTGTTGATCTCTTGCCAACGATGGAGAAACAACAATGATCAGAATAAAAATTTTGTGAATAGGTGCTTTGAAGTTATGTTTAATTAATATTATTTTTCCCAAGAATGAAGTAGTTAAAATTTTTCTTATTCAGCTTTAGCATCTAAGCATTCCTTGTTACGTATCTTTTTCTTTATTTTCCAATTCCAGGCTCACTAGAAGTTAATGGAAATAAAGTGAGAAAGAAACTAATGGCTCCAGACATTAGCCTGACACTGGATCCTAGTGATGGCTCTGTATTGTCAGATGATTTGGATGAAAGTGGAGAGATTGACTTAGATGGCTTAGACACACCATCAGAGAATAGTAATGAGTTTGAGTGGGAAGGTAAATGTTTCACTGTTTTTAATCTGATCTTTATTAATGTATTAAGGGATTTTGTTTGAAATATGTCATTCTAAAGTTCGTATATTTGTTACTAAGATACAAAATTCTGCTAACACTTGAATATTCTCAAGGACTTCAAAACTCTGTATATGGTAGATTACACCAGTGGCTTTTTTCATTTCTTATTTGCCCAGCGCTGTCATGTTTTATCATAGTGGTTTCAAAAATATTTCTTGATAATTATGGCATGCTCTCTTTCAGTCAATCAAGTAAGAAACTTTTGAAGAGACATATAGTTAACAGTTTGTGGGAAGGGAGTTCTGAAAGGAGGTGTTTGCCTTTGACTTTTTAAGTAGACTTGTCTGACATTACTCTACTTTGTGAAATGACCAACTTAAATTAATGTATACTGTTAGCCCCCAAACCTAGTATTCCTTGTTATTTGTGATTCAGATGAATTGTACTGTTTTACTTTGCATGCTTTCTTTAATTAGAAAATTGTCTACAGTATCTTATATATAGTTGTTACAATCTTTATGTTTTTTCAACTTGAAAATGATTTTTTTTTCAAAGTAGTGTTTAGCATTCAGTATTTTACTGTAATAAAGTATGATGTGCTATATTTTTGGTTTCTTTTTTCTTTCCTGTTTTACTGGTTCAATAAACAGTCCAGTAATAAGCAATACTTTATAAAGATACTGAAATAGTTTTGTGCCTATGTGTTTTGTCTCTTCTTTCTTTAATGCTGCTGTAGTCATTTCCTGGAAGGATATTTTCCGTTAACAGCTTTGTCTTGGAAACAACTAACATACAGTAGGTTTCCCCCTCCCCCCATCTTTTGGTAAGGACTATAATACTGAAATTTTGAAAATTATTACTACATTAAAAATCAGCTAAACTGCAATCTCAAAACATAAATTACACTTAATCATTGGTGCTTATGCTCTGGCTAATGCTAATTTAAATAGACTTCTGCATGTATACTTCAAAACATTATAAATACATTTCTGCTTTATAAAACTGATCAAATGAGAAGTGATCACTGAGTAGTTAACCACTTCCTGTCTGGTATTACAGTTAATTTATGTGCTCAACAACAACAAAATTGGCTCCCAGATAGCTACTTGAAGTAACCTATAGTCATAACTGCCAGGGAGAATATTGTAACAAGTTGAATCTGGAAAGGCATTGTAAGGCCCATGTACTAAGATTTTGATGACTCTATGAATTATATTTTCTGAACTTGTGGCTATACATTGCACTATGATTAGGTGGTTTTTGCTAAATTGGGCAATAAAAAAAGTTAACCGTGATTTCCAAAGACATAAAATGGCCTCATGTTAAGAATAAGCCTTTTCCTCCATTATGGAAGAGCTATTTAAAATTGCACAGATGGTATAATGAAAATTCTCTGTAAAATCTAGATAGTAAAGTGGTTAACGTATAATTTGATTTTTGTTGTATAAAATTTGTGATTCAAAAACTTTTTATTTTGACAGATGATCTTCCAAAACCCAAGACTACTGAAGTAATTAGGAAAGGCTCAATTACTGAATACACAGCAGCAGAGGAAAAAGAAGATGGACGACGCTGGCGTATGTTCAGGATTGGAGAACAGGACCACAGGGTTGATATGAAGGCAATTGAACCCTATAAAAAAGTTATCAGCCATGGGGGTAAGAGTTACTGAGCATTTTTCAGATTGTTTAATGCGATATCAGAATTCTAAATACTTTTAGAAACTCTACCTAGAGATATTGTGTAATTTTGAAAGAATAATAAGCATTTATCATATCATTTTAGAAACATGAGAGGTTTGAAGTAAAAGAAGAAAAGTACCATTTTTTTTTCTTTTTGCTTTTGAGATGGAGTCTTGGTCTGTGGCCCAGGCTGGAGTGCAATGGCGTGATCTTGGCTCACTGCAAGCTCCGCCTCCTGGATTCACACCATTCTCCTGCCGCAGCCTCCCGCGTAGCTGGGACTACAGGTGCCCACCACCAAGCCCAGCTAATTTTTTTGTATTTTTAGTAGAGGCGAGTTTTCACCATGTTAGCCAGGCTGGTCTCGATCTCCTGACTTTGTGATCCACCTGCCTCAGCCTCCCAAAGTGCTGGGATTACAGGCGTGAGCCACCGCACCCGGCCAAAAGTACCATTTAAAAATGATTATATACCTACAGTAAGTTGAAAAAGTACAAAAGAATTTGTAGTGAAAACTGTCAGGTTGGGCATGATGGCTCAGGTCTGTAATCCCAGCAATTTGGGAGGCTGAGGCAGGAGGATTACTTGAGCCCAGGGGTTCATGACCAGTCTGGGCAACATAGACCTCATCTCCACCAAAAAAAAAAAAAGCCAGGAATGGTGGTATACGCCTGTAGTCTCAGCTACTTAGGAGGCTGGGGTGGGAGGAAAGAGAGCTTGAGCTTGGGAAGTTGAGGCTTCAGTGAGCCATGATCATGCCACTGCACTCCAGTTTTTTGTTTTGTTTTGTTTTGTTTTGTTTTGTTTTTTGACCCTGTCTCACAATTTTAAGAAGAATTTTTTTTTTTAGCTGTCTCTAGGCTACCCAAAACTGGGACTGTACTTTCTCCCTAATTTATAAACAGTGAAATGCCGTGATCTTAAGTGTACAATTCAATGACTTTTGACAAATGCCCATATAACCGTATATACCCATATATATAACCCACACCCCTAAACATATAGTACATTTTCATTGTCCCAGAACAATTCTTTAATACCCCTGCCCAATGAATACTCACCTTGGTAGCCACTGTGATATCTACCCCCTGATTAGTTTTACCTGCTTTAGAATTTCATATATAGTAACTAAAATCATTCTATGCACTTTTTTGTTTACTTTTCAGCATGAAGTTTTTGAGATTCATCCATGTTGTTGCACGTATCCACAGTACATTCCTTCTTATTGGGGAGTAGTTTTCCATTGCATGGATAAACCATAATTTGCTTATCCATTTTTTTTTTTGATGTGCATGTGAGTTGTTTCCAGCTTGGGCTATTGTAAACAAAACTGCTTTGAGCATTCTTTTAGAAGTCATTTATGGATATAACTGAAACTTGGACTTTTTTTTTTTTTTTTTTTGAGACGGACTCTTGTTCTATCACCCAGGCTGGAGTGCAGTGGCGTGATCTTAGCTCACTGCAACTTCTGCCTCCCTGGTTGAAGGGATTCTCCTGCTTCAGCCTCCCAAGTAGCTGGGATTACAGGCGTGTGCCACCACGTGAGCTAATTTTTTATATTTTTAGTAGAGAAAGTGTTTCATCGTGTTAGCCAGTATGGTCTCGATCACCTGACCTCATGATTTGCCCACCTCAGCCTCCTGAAGTGCTGGGATTACAGGCGTGAGCCCCTGTGCCCAGCCCTAAAACTTGGACTTTTTAACCTTAACTCTTAATGTGCCTTAAAATCCTGAACAAATTTTTTTTTTCCTTTTTTTTGTTTTTTTGTTTTGTTTTGTTTTTTGAGACAGAGTCTCGCTGTCCCCCAGGCTGGAGTGCAGTGGCACAATCTTGGCTCACTGCAACCTCTGCCTCCTAGGCTCAACTGATACGCCAGCCTCAGCCTCCCAAGTAGGTGGGACTGTAGGCACTCACCACCATGCCCGGCTAATTTTTGTATTTTTAGTAGAGACGGGGGTTTCACCATATTGGCCAGGCCAGTCTTGAACTCCTGACCTTGTGATCCACCCACCTCAGCCTCCCAAAGTGCCTGAATTACAGGCATGAGCCACAACGCCCAGCCCAAATTATTTTTTAATAGAGAACTCATTCACTCCACATTTTTATAGAGTACCCACTTTCCATACTTATGGGATATACGAAAATACAAGGCTTAAGTCCCTTCCCTTAAGAAACAAGAAAAGCTATAAAAGTTTAAGTTATAAATCCTTTGAATCTAACAGTACCATATATAGAAGTTTACCTAGGCACACTGTAAATAGTGCTAGAATGTTAGTGGTAAGTCAGAACACAACTCACTGTAGAGCATGTCATACTACCTTAAATCCTCCTAACACAGGACGGAGCGGCACATGGGTCAAGCAGATTGATTTTTTTTCAGAGTCATTTCCTCTTAATTTACCACTTACTTTAATGCCAGATGCATTCCCCTGCTTATTTCTACAGTCTTCATTCATCTGAAAGCAAATCACATGAATATTTGTAGTTGCATTCTTCTGCCTAATTTAATCATACTCAGATGAAGAAAACGACATAATCTGGATCAGGAAGTCCACAGACATATATTATTCAGCTAGTTCACTGGAATCAAATTATAAGACCTGATTTATGACTTCAATCTCTTCTTTCAGAAATAGCACTTTTTTATAGGGGAAAATAAGACCACCTTATTTTATTGTATTATCACACTTAATATATTTTGTGACTGAGTGATTACGAAAGGTAGTGAAGATTCTGATGTTCTTGAAATGTTCACATCTTTTCACAAGTAAATTTGTAAGCAATAGAAGTGAAGGTTAAAGCAGAAGTATTTGCTACTAAATATGGGCTTAATATCTAAAGAGCGCAGTTGAAACATACGTATTTTAGTGCTGTTTTCCATTACTGAAAATTATGTCAGAGATGTAATTTAGTTTTTGTGTTTTTTGAGACCTAAGTCTTGCTTTGTTGCCCGGGCTGGAATGCAGCGGCACAGTCTTGGCTCACTGCAGCCTCCGCCTCCCAGGTTCGAGTGATTCTCCTGCCTCAGCCTCCTGAGTAACTGGGACTACAGGTGCACACCACACCCAGCTAATTTTTTATATTTTTAGTAGAGACGGGGTTTCACCATGTTGGCCAGGCTGGTCTCAAAACTTCTGGCCTCAAGTGATCTGCCCACCTCGGCCTCCAAAAGTGCTGGATTTACAGGCATGAGCTGCCACGCCCGACCTAATTTAGTTTTAATGTCCTAAATTCTACAAAATGCTAGCATTTTGAAATATAAAACTTACCTTTTAAAAATCACTCACTTATGGCTCTGGTGATGTGGCTCATGCCCAGCGCTTTGGGAGGCCAAAGGAGCAGGATTGCTTAAGGCCAAGAGTTCACGACCAGTTTGAGCAACACGGTGAAACCCTATCTCTACAAAAAAATTTTTAAAAAGTTAACCAGGCGTGTTTGTGTGTGCTGTATCCCCAGCTCGTCTGGAGGCTGTGAGGTGGGAAGATCCCTTGAGCCCAGAAGTTCAAGGTTGCGTGAGCTGTGATTGTGCCACTGCACTCCATCCTGGGCAACAGAGCAAGATGCTATCTCTAAAAAAAAATTTAAAAATTAAAAAGCACCCAGTTTGCCGGGCACAGTGGCTCACGCCTGTAATCCAAGCACTTTGGGAGGCTGAGGCGGGTAAATCACGAGATCAGGAGTTCGAGACCAGTCTGGCCAATGTGGTGAAACACCATCTATACTAAAAATACACAAAAAATTAGCCGGGCAATGGGGCGTGCGCCTGTAATCCCAGCTACTTGGGAGGCTGAGGCAGGAGAATCGTGTGAACCCAGGAGGCAGAGGTTGCAGTGAGCCGAGATCGCACAACTGCACTCCAGCCTGGGTAACAGAACGAGACTCCATCTAAAAAAAAAAAAAGCACCCACTTTAACCATAAGCGTAATGTAAATAAATAAAAATACATTGCAGGTGCCGTATTGTGTCTATATTGTATTGGGTTATATCACTATATTTGTCTACTTGATAACATAGGGCTGGCTTTTTAAATATGCTAATTCAAGTGGTCTTGGGTTTTTTTGTGACCACCGACTTTTTTAAATAATACTGTTCTCTTTTTGGGAAGAAGAAATTAAAATTCTATATAAGACCATATAAGATTTACAAAACATACATTTAATACAGAAGTTTGTGAAAAGTAAACTCATTTATAATTTACCAATCATACAGATGTCTTCTAAAAATGCATAAGAGTAAAATCATGCGGTGATACTGTCTTTGGTTTCTTTTTTAGGATATTATGGAGATGGATTAAATGCCATTGTTGTGTTTGCTGTCTGTTTCATGCCTGAAAGTAGTCAACCTAACTATAGATACCTGATGGACAATCTCTTTAAGTAAGTATATATTTAACAAAAACATTTGGACAGAATTTTGAGCTAATTAGATCTACACCTTAAGAAACTTAACCTTTGTAAAAATTATAAATATCCCAGTTCTTTGGGAGACTGAGTTGGGCAGATTACTTGAGTCCAGGAGTTGGAGACCAGCCTAGGCAACATGACAAAGCCCTTTGTCTACACAATCAAAAAATTAGCCAGGCATGGTAGTATGGGCCTGTAGCCCCACCTACTCAGGAGGCTGAGGTGGGAGTATCACCTGAGCCCATGAGGTCAAAACTGCAGTGAACTGTGATTTTGCCACTGCACTCTAGCCTGAGTGACAGAGTAAGACCCTGTCTCAGAAAAATAAATATCCCTGATCTTTTCAAGTGCAAGTTTGTGAACTACAGAATGAAGGTTAAAGTAAAAGTATTTGTTACTAGATACAGGACTAAATGAGTCCTTATTCTTTGATATAATGAAACAATAGTTTTCCAATTCAAGAGAAAAATTGTCATTTTAAAATGGGGAAATATATCTCAGATTATTTGTTCCAACTTTGTTTTGTTTTATTTTGAGATGGAGTTTCACTCTGTCACCCAGGCTGGAGTGCAGTGGTACAACTACGGCTCCCTGCAGCCTTGGCCTCACGGGCTCAAGCCATCCTCCTACCTCAGTTCTCCCTAGTGGCTTCGGACTACAGGCACATGTCACCACATCCTGCTGACTTTTCAATTTTTGGTAGAGACAGGGTCTCACTGTGTTGCCAGGGTTGCTCTCAAACTCCTGGGCTCAAGTAAGCCACCATGCCTTACCTGTCCCAACTGTTTTGTTTTACATTTGCAGGCACATTAAGTGTAAAGAAGTGATTTTTCTCTCAAAATTATGTGGCTAAATTACATTTATCCCTAGAAGGCCAATATAACTGAGTCGAATCAGTTCTATTTCCACAAGGTCATTCTATTTCTCAGGTTAGTGGCGTTTTTAAAAACCGTATTGTGGAAAGTTTCAGACATACACAGGGGTAAAGAGAAGTATATCAGATCTTCATGTATCAGTCACTTCAACAATTATCTATTTATACTGTTCCCACTTCTAACCCCCAGTATATAATTTTAAAGCAAATCCCAGAAGCAAATCATCTAGAAGCATTTCAGTATATATCTCTAAAAAATAATTTTTAAAATAATCATAATACAAGCTAATGTAGTTTGAGCATTTTCATTGTAGGAGAGAGGAGGGAATTGTATAATTGTATAATTTAGAGAACCTAGTTCAGTTATGCACAGTGATTTTTAAGGCTTAAACTTAATTTGTTTTTTACAGATATGTTATTGGCACTTTGGAGCTATTAGTAGCAGAAAACTACATGATAGTTTATTTAAATGGTGCAACAACTCGAAGAAAAATGCCCAGTCTGGGATGGCTCAGGAAATGTTATCAGCAAATTGATAGAAGGTAATATACATACAAGTTGAAAGCTAGTCTGATAAATTTTTATAATGGCTTTAGTAGATCAAACTTTGTTTTCTGTTGTTTTTTTTTTTTTTTTTTTGAGCCGGAGTTTCGCTTTTGTTGCCCAGGCTGGAGGGCAATGGCACGATCTTGGTTCACTGCAACCTCTGCCTGCCA
>NW_012115043.1:12022071-12042672 GCF_000951035.1 Colobus angolensis palliatus
GGCCTTCCAAAGTGCTGGGATTACAGGCATGAGCCACCGCGCCCAGACTTCTGTTGCTATTTTAAAACACCATTTATTTTTTAAATTTTATTTATTAATTTCATTGCAGGTTTCTATTTTCTAAAGATAGCATTTTAGAATATTGTGAGGGAAATCAATTTTGATTTTTCTATAAAGAATAACCTTAATTCTTCTAACTTACAAAGTAGCTCTATATTTCTCCTTATTTATAAGGAGAAATTGAACACTTTCTCCTTATTTATAAGGTGCAATTTTCTCCACATTGAACACTTTCCTACTATTTACATCTTGGGAAAGGATGGAGAATGTAGTAGTGTGTTTCCTATTTTATTACATTCTGAGTTTTGCCTAATTTATAGTGCTTAGGATGTTTTATGTTTTTGTTTTTGTTTTGTTTTGAGACAGGGTCTCACTCTGTCACCTAGGCTGGAGTGCAGTGGTGCAATCTCTGCTCACTGTAGTGGTGACCTTCCAGGCTCAGGTGATTCTCCCACCTCAGCCTCCCAGGTAGCTGGGACTACAGGCTTGTGCCACCACACCCAGCTAATTTTTGTATTTTTTGTGGAGACAATGTTTCAGCATGTTGCCCAGGCTGGTTCTCGACTCCTGGACTAAAGCGATCCACCTGCCTCGACCTCCCAAAGTGCTAGGATTATAGGCATGAGACACGGTGCTCAGTCTTTATGTTTCTTAATGATGCTTGTTTAGTTGTAAGCTTTCTTTGGAACAAGCTTTTGAAGCGTATTGTCTTGGGAATTAGTCATTAGTACTTAATGGAAGGAATGTGATCTTCCAATTGGTTTGATCTTGCCATGGCTAATTTAAATCAAGTCTAAATTTGACATTGGCTAGCTCTTGTGATTATATATGTATCTCACTTTATGTGTGAAATATGCATAATACAGTAAGTTTTTATTTAGTCATTTAAAAAGAAGAGGTCTAGGATAATACCTTTAATATTTAATCAAAACTTTAAATTCCTTGAGAATAGGAATTAGATCTGATTTGTTTTTGTTCCTGTGGTCACCTTCTCCACTCATACTTCTCTGCCTGCACAGTGCTTTTTGTGATTTTGAAGAACTTAGCACCAATTTCTCCCTAGTCTTGGAAAATGACAGTAGTTTACTTTTACATTCAGTATGGCCTCTTTCCCTGGTTGACAGAGTCCTGAAGACAAGTGAATGTGTATGCTAGGAGACATTTAATAACAGGCTATACTGTGGACATAAATTTGGCCAAATGAAGTAAAGTTCATTTCATAGCAGTAGGAGGGACCATCAGAATTCAAGAGTCCTTTTTCTTGTCTACAGGGGTATCATACGTAAATGAGAACTCTTGAGTGAGATTTTTCAACTATTATTTTGTATAAAGTTGCACATATTTATTGATGTCTTGACTTTTGGCATTAGAATTTATAGAGATTTTTAATTTTCTTTGTGTGTTTTTTTGTTTTGTTTTGTTTTATTAACTCCAGGTTACGGAAAAATCTAAAATCCCTAATCATTGTACATCCTTCTTGGTTTATCAGAACACTTCTGGCTGTTACAAGACCATTTATTAGGTAATTTTTGAGAGCCATTGACTTTAATTTTATTTTTACTTTTTTTTCATTTATTTTTAGTTAACACATAATAACTATACGTATTTATGGGATACAGAGCTATATTTTGATATGTGTGTACATTGTATAATGATCAAACCAGGGTGATTAGCACATATATCACCTCAGACATTTATCATCTTTTTGTGTTTTGAACATTCAAAATGACATGACTTTTTTAAAAAAATTCTTACATTTGTATATAAGAAATTTTTGTATCTTGTAAACATTGTATCCATTGTATTTGTCAGAAATATGGAGGTAATTATTTTTATTTTCTTCCATAGCTCAAAATTCAGCCAAAAAATTAGATACGTCTTTAATTTGGCAGAACTAGCAGAGCTTGTCCCCATGGAATATGTTGGCATACCAGAATGCATAAAACAGTATGTTTTGTTTTATTTCCTTAATTGTATTGGATCTTAATATTTTGATGTGCAATGGATAATACTTTTCAGTACTCATTCTTTATGTATTTTATAACTGTGTGTGTGTGTGTGTGTGTGTGTGTGTGTGTGTGTGTGTGTGTGTGTGTAACAAAGAAAAAGAGGAAGAAGCCATTTTCCCACACCGTCCCCATAAGTTAGCATTTTCTTCAGGCTGTCAGTTGAAGAACTAGGATAAATTATTTCTGGTTGTGATTCATGTTACACTTTTTAGACTGGTTATAATCTAAGAGATGATTTTTCTAATTGATCAGTACTAAAGAACATTCTCCAAACTTGAACATGGTGCTCAACAAATTTGAGTAAACTCATCATGAATATTATTATTGAATAATTATATTGCTAAATAAATAAAAATATTTAAATCATCATAACCTTAATGTTTTCCAGTGACTGAAATTTTGTTCTGATTATCAGATTCACATTCTTCCATGTAACTTCTTGGACTTGATAGAAGGCTGTTAACATAAATACCTGAGTATTACAATGCATGTGGAAAAGTTTCTTTGTTCTGCTCACATGAGGTTTTACTCTATTTAATGTGTGAAAGTCAGATTTATTAAGTCAGTTTTTACTTTCTACATCATGTATTAAATATTTTTCGTTTTGCTGGAAAATTTAAATGGGTTTAAGTACCTTTTTTCAAGTTTTTATTCATTTTCGTAACATGTATATTTACTGAAATAACTCTTCCCTACAAAGGTATGAAGAAGAAAAGTTTAAAAAGAAACAAAAAAGGTATATGCACACCTTGACTGGGTTGCATCTAGACTAGTCCATTTGCATTGCAGACTAACTCTTCCTTATTGGTTGGTTAGCTTGTAGACAAAGATAATAGCATTTGTAAATATAAGCGTACCCAACTTCCAAATACAGGGTGAACCCAGAGTTCCTAAGGCTGAATATGACTTGGATTCACCCTGTTTTATTGCCATATGTGATGCCAATTAAGACTTAAAGACCACAGACCCTTCTCTCTCCTTCTTAGTCTAAGTACTAATGGTGAAACCACAGAAATTACTAAAAATGGTATTTGGAACACCAAATAAAGACTTTAGTTGTTTCACCATTTTCTTTAAATCGCTAACTTGTGCTTTTGAAATATTTTTGCAGACTTTTTAAAAGCTATCCATTTATTTCCCTGGGGTTGATTATTATATTTGCAATGCATATATTCTTTGGCTAACCAACATTGATTTCCTTTTACGCTTAAATTAAATGGCTTGCTAACCAGTCAAATTCTACATGTGATAAAATACCTAAAATCTCAGTGTCCCATTTAACAGTTAAACACTCCGCTTTCTATTTTAAATTTAATTTTGAACACTTCTGCTTTGAGCATAACAAACTATTATCTGTTGATACCTTGACGTAGATGGTGAAAGAAGGCAAGGGTATAAAATACTTACAATTTTATATAATAATTTAGAAAAATGTAGAATTTGGATCTAGTTTGTTAGATCTTTAAAATATTGGCAATTAAATTAGCAAAACATAGTTTAATGCAATCTTAAGAGTTATGGTGAGAGATTTATATGTAATTATCTTGACCATTCTAAGGAGCCAACTATAACTAACTGGAACATTCTTAACTTTGAACACATTTTGTTTCTGTTGATGAGTGAGAATTCAGTAGGCCTTGTGATAGAAGCAGTTTTACACTTCTATATGACACTTCACAGTTTAACCAACACTTTAACATAAATGTAGACAGTGATTTTAGATCCTGCTGATTTCTCATTCCTTTCTAGGCATTACTGTGCATCCGACAGACACGTGACTGAAATTAAAAATATGATTTGTAATTGTAGAATATTTTGAAGCCAGCCGCTTCATAGATTTCACAGTGAATTGCCTTTGTTGATAAAATGTGCTGTATTAAGCCTTTTTTAAAAAAAGGTTTTAATACTGTAATTTAGAAATCAGAAAAAAATATGGAATTTGTACTTTATTTAAATGTATTATTTGAAACCTGTCACTATTTTATCTGTAGTTTTTTTTACTTGTGTTTAAATATAATTATTACATGTATCTTTCAAAAACTTTGTGGTTTCTGTAGTTTTTTTAGTCTTAAAAAATAATAAACTTTTGTCAATCTGAAAAGGATAAAATTTAATTTTTAAATTAAATTTAGATAGGCATGTTTTGTTTTGAGACAGAGTCTTACTCTTGTCACCCAGGTGGGAGTGCAGTGGCCCAATCTCAGCTAACTGCAATCTCTGCCTCCTGGGTTCAAGCGATTCTCCTGCCTCAGCCTCCCAAGTAGCTGGGATTACAGCCTCCCACCACCATGCCTGACTAATTTTTGCATTTTTAGTAGAGACCAGGTTTCACCATGTTGGGCAGGATGGTCTCGAACTCCTGATCTCAGGTGATCTGCCCACCTTGGCCTCCCAAAGTGCTGAGATTACAGGCATCAGCCACCACACCCAGCCTAAACCAAACTTTACAGAGGCTAGGTACAAGGGAGCTTATTTAAGGTGACAACTCCATGATATGATAAGTACTGGTGCTAAGGAGAATACAAAACTATGAGTCCCTATGGCAGGTTTTTGGGGAGCAGGGGAAGGAGGGGTAAAACCATTTTCTTGAAGGGTTTGTGGGGAAGAGGGTTGAAGAAATGTTGACAACAGTGAGATCCAATGTCCCCAGTGACAGAAAAAGGATAGCAGTTTTAAATGTTTCTTTCAAACAACTGGATGCAAGTGTGGCCATGCAGATACAGATTGTTAAAATGTTTCAGGGGAGTTTAAAAATAATTATGAAATTAGTTGGTAAGGAAATTTCACATGTTAAGAGGATTTGATATATTTTGCATGCCTTATCAGAAATATGTACATTCCAAATTTTTTATAACAATATTTAAAATATTTTAAAATGTTAATTTGGCTTTACCACAGACCACGGCTTTTAGGTCTGTTTTACTAATATTCAGGTGGACATAGTAATGGGTGATAATAAAAACATATGAAAAATATTTTTCTGTATCTAATACCAGATTGTTTTAAAGGTCCCTGCATCAGTTATTCAGACCACTACAAATGTAATAGTAATAGACTGTTTGTTATCTTTGAAAGGTTGTCTGCAATTATTATGTGGTAATTATGTAATCCTTCTAATCCCCACATGCCTAAATTTTGATTTGACTGATGTCCAACCCACCACTAAATAAATAAGTTTTTTGATGGTTTTGTTTTGTTTTGTTTTTTGAGACAAGGTCTTCTCTGTCACCCAGGCTGGAGTGCAGTGGTGTAGTCTCGGTTCACTGCTGCCTCTGTCTCCAGGGCTCAAGCAGTCCTTCCACCTTAGCCTTTCGAGTAGCTGGGACTACAGATGCACACTACCACACCTGGCTAATTTTTATTTTTTGTAGAGACAGAGTTTTGCCATGTTGCCCAGGCTGGTCTCGAACTCCTGGTCAAGCAGTCTGCCCGCCTCGGCCTTCCAAAGTGCTGGGATTACAGGTGTGAGCCACTGTGCCCAGCCAATAATTAATTTATATTTAGATATCTTTGACTGTTAAATTCTTAAGGCTTCATACTGTCAAAACAAATTTAAGGCATTCACAGACTAGACTGTGTACCAATAAGTTTTGGAGAATAATTATGGGTTCTATAAGGATGCGTTTTTTTATCACTGGGTTTTAAAATATTGACTGATCAATTGGTGGCATTCGTGGCACTTTCATATTTCAGTTAACAGAATCATTTTTGAGGGAGTTGTTTTTCCTGCCAGTTTCTTACCACCTGGATCCTCACCACAGCCAAGTTACCGGTCAAGATTTTAATATGCCACGTAACTTGAACTTCTAAGAAAGTTTATATGCATTTGTATGTAAAGTATTTTATAATCTTTAAAGAAACAACAGTCACATTTCTTGCCAGAGTCCCCCTGCCTTTAAAAATTCTCTTTTCTGGTTGGGGAAATGATGTCTGGTAACTGTTTTTACTATGTCTGCTTCTTTGCAAAGCTTCGTCTTTAACAGAGTAATATTCTATGCTAAAATAGTCATTATTTTTAGAAAGAAAATTGTTCACATGCTGGTTTCTCATTATATATATTCTTCATTAAACAGAGTTGATCAAGAGCTTAATGGAAAACAAGATGAACCGAAAAGTGAACAGTAAGTTTGGCACCTAGTCCAAACAAGACTGAAGAATGTGCTGATGGAGCAGTGCTGTTTTTGCATTCATAATGCGTTTATTGGCCCATATTTTTATGTAACCTGTTACAAAACCAACTTGACTTTTTCATAATGGACTTTTGTATTATACAAGGGACTGTTCACTGCTGTATTGGTTTGCAAATCTCTTGAATTTAGCTCTTTAATAGCTAACTGTATTATTATTTTATATTTTGTATTGCTAAATAGCAGAGAACTACACTATATAAAGCAGTTTTTGCATTTGTTTATTGAATGATGCATCTTCCGTGAAATATTTATATGCATAAATGGCAAGGGAAATAAGTAATATATATTTTTATGTTGAGCAATATTTTTTAATGTGTACCTATCTTATGGAAGAAATATGCAGATAAATAAGACCATGATTTTGTAAAGTGCGCATTAGAATTTTTGTTTTTGTAAATGGTTAAATACATTTCCTGGGTAACTTAGAAAATTAAGTTTCTCATAAGGCAACAGACGGTTAAACTGATTCTCATGAATACCCAAAGATCATGTATATAATCAAAGTGTATTAGTACCATCCCAAGATTTTTTCTTATTTAACATACATTGTTTCATAATTCAGCAAGTACAAATGCAAGCAAGCGCATTGCACACTGTTTCCTTTTTAAACTTAAAGACAAGTCAAAAAGCCATTTTTAGAACTAAAGGATTTAAGAGGCTAGGAATTGGGGTTTGTGTATATGTATATATGGGACATTTTATCTTCTGGCCCAAAGTCAGAACTTTATAAAAATCTTGAGTTTGTTCACTAATGTGAAATAAGCTATGTGTCCAGGGTATTGCTCCCCTGAGTGTGTGTGAGTGCTGAGTAGTAGTGCAGAGAATGTGATGAGTTATTCACTGTCACAACTTTTTCTATAGAAAACGGGCTGCTTTTTAAACTGCTCTCACTGTGGGCACTTTACCAAAATACTTCCATATCAATTATTTGAACTCACTAGTTGTTTGACCTAGTTAGACCTGGTGTTTATTCAAATTTCTATGAAATCATGTTTGACAATACTGTAAATTAGGTTAATTTTTGTAAGTCTGAGAGAGCACCATTATATTGTGCTGTTTTAGGTAACACATTTGTTACAAGCATTTAAACTGTTTCATTTGGTAAGTACCTTTACATTGAAATAAATTGTGTTTGTGCCTCCAAACAGAAAGTTTAATTACCGACAAAATTATTTCTAAAACAACAGATTGATCCAATACTGTGTCATATACTTGAAAGACTCATATACAGCTGATAAGCATAATACCTTCCAAATTTGAAGGTCATGGCTACTCTTCAACCCTTCCTGTAAGGTATTTTGCAAAACAGTGGCCTAGGGTAGCAAAATTGAAGTGGATGTGAGCTAACCTTTTAGGATTTATTCTATCCTAGATTGAACACACATGTGGCTGTTACCATTCTCATGTACTTATAAGCCTTCTGTTACAAAAGGGAACTTTCCTATACTTTTTGTCCTCAGTCCTAAACTTGGCATGCTAACTTAAAACCAGTTCTAAGAGATGCTGGAGGATTCCCAGGATGAAACATTCCTCAGCAGCCTCCTGACTTAACCCGGATCCAGCAGCTCTTGGCAGATCCTGAACTAATGTCATTACAGTGAATTGAGCCAAAACCATTATTGCTTGCTCACATCTTAGGAATACTTTTTGTTGAAGAAGCAAACTAACAATAACAAGTTAGGCATTCCTTCTGAATTTACCATATGGGGATTATGTATAAACAATTGTATTGAATTTGTCATTAGATTCTATATTGGTAGACGATTTAACGTAGTCTTTCATCTATACATCTTTACCTTGCTCAAAATGGGCTGAGGTTTTTAATAGTTGGTTTTCTACCACATTAAGTACTTGGTTTTTCAGTTTAAAAAATACGAAGAATAACTTCAACTCTTTTTTGCGTTATTTTGATTTTTGATTTTGCAGTCATTGTTCCTAACGGTAGATATGTGTTGCAAAAGTGATGTTTTTCTGAATTTTTTTTTAAAAAGTAGAAGAAGACTGTTCTGTTAACCATTAAAATTCAGAGACAACAGTGATAACACCTGGGATATAATGAAAATGAGGTGCTGTGAATCAGTAAACTAAAGGGATACCTGCTTTAACCTACACCTGAATGGAATCTGGTATAGAGGTGTACCCACAATAAATGTTTTATAAGATTTAAGTTCATAACTAGTAGGTTAGAGGAAGAGCACTTACCAAGTCTGTTGTTTCTAATCTATAGCTATGCAACATTTTCCCATATTATTCCATTTTAATTTCCCATTACTGACTGAGGTGAAAGTATATGTGATTGTACTTTTTATCTTTCTGTTGGGATCGTGGATCTAATTTAACTGGCTTATTTTGATGCTTCTGTCACTAGGCTCTAAGTGCCCGTTTTTTAGTCAGAAGTTTTTCATGTGAAATAATTTGATTCTGTGTTCTGCGTGATCATACTCTTAGGCAAGCACCAAGGGAAGATGTTCTATTCACCCCACAATTTAAGCTTAACAGTGTAACTCAGAGGGAGATACGAAGAAATATGATTCTAAGTAGGGTCTAGCAGAGTCACTGGAAAGTGATAAAACCAGGAAGTAAGAGAAAACAAACCTTTATAAAGGGATAAAGACATAGCTGTCACCTAATATGCCACTGTATGTGTGTCCTCCTCTTTTTTTTTTTTTGGAGACACAGTCTCACTCCATCACCCAATCTGGAGTGCAGTGGCACGATCTTGGCTCACTGCAACCTCTGCCTCCTGGGTTCAAGCATTTCTCCTGCCTCAGCCTCCTGAGTAGCTGGGATTACAGGCACACGCCACCATGCCTGGCTCATTTTTGTATTTTTAGTAGAGACGGGGTTTCACCATGCTAGGCTGGTCTCGAACTCCTGACCTCGCTATCTGCCTGCCTCAGCCTCCCAAATGCTGGGATTACAAGCATGAGCCACCGCGCCTGGCCACGTATGTCCTTTTCATATCTCACTCTTGCTGAACACTGATTTACTCTTCCAAAATGGACTTCACTAGTAAGTGCACTGAATACTGAAATATGCTGATTGGCAAGCATATATCTGTAGCTAGAATTTTTTCAACCATAATTCCAGAATTTAAAAAGGTAAGAGATCTGCTTTTTGATAGAAGCCTTTTAAAAAGACTGTATAACTTTTCTATTTGGCCATTTATGTGAATGCTCAGGGAATTTGGAAATGTATTTTATACAGAAGTGGCTTTTTATATTTCTTCAAGTGATAAATTAGCATTAGGACATATCAGATAGAACAGGCCAGGTTCCTGATGAGGTTGGTAGAGATGTGACAGTAGGTTCATCCTTCCTTTTCCCATGTTATATGCAGAGAAGTGTTAAACTTGCTCAAGTAAACGGGAGTAGGAGATAAGCTGAAAATAGAGATTGCTACACCATTCTATTTTGTTTTCATGCCTGTTTTTTTCTCTAATCCTATATGGACATTTGAGAAATGGACCACAAATCTGAGCGGGATAGAGTAAAAGGTATTAATGTATGTACTTACGAGTTAGGCCTATTTTGCTGTTAAAGAGTCTGTCTTGTCATAGGTCATAGGAAGTGTGTGGTTTGAGTTGCTGGGAGAAAGAGTCAAGAACTTAGACTTGAATGGGAAGGCCAACTGGTGATGGAAGTGGGGTATTATCTACTCAATGTTCTAAGTGAATACAAAAGAATTACCTGGCAAGCATCCCCCTCTGCCCTTCTTGAGATTCTGAATGAATTTAGAATCAGATCAGTGGTGAGACCCAGCTATGTCACTTTCCTTTGAAGTTCTAAATGATAATTAAAATTAAAGTAGTATGGCATGTTTAACAGCAGTAAGGAGTGACAATAAAATTTAAATATAACAGTATGTTGCAACAATTTATAGTAGACCTACCTACTTATGTTTTGAGAACTAAGTAAAATGCTTTGAAAAGTTCACATAAAGCACTTAAGCACCAAATGAAAAAGATTTCGTGCTTTCAAATTAATGATATTAGGCTTGTAGGATGTCTTAGAATAAAACATGATTCTAAGACATCCTAAAAGAAGTTAAAACATTTGCATTTTGAAATTTGTATGCAGTTTGGCTAAGGAGGAACTTGGAAATTTTTATGCAGTTTGGCGAAGGAGGAACTTGGAAAATAACACTCATTAGCTTCTACACAGCACTTTTTGTATGTGGACTTTGTAAAGTTTAATGTCCCTTTAACAGTTCCTTGTTTATTTGTGTAAACCTAGCTAGTAAATATTGATGGTGTTCAGGGCCACTGACTTGCACAGCCCTTGGAGCACTATTCGCACAGAACACAATTCAGAGTTTGTTAAGACCTTAATGCACTTTGATATCTATTTCAAAAATACTTTTGTTACCGCAAGTTCATTGCTGTCATTTAGACAAAATTAATGTACTGTGATGTTTTCCTACTCTTAGGATGATGTTGCCCAGCCTAGTACTGTCATTTTACATTGTGAGAAATTCAGTTCTGATGTCTGTGTGTGCAAGGTATTAATGTGGTCCCTGTAAGAAATACTAGAGTTGGTCATGATTTTCTAAGGAGATGTAATATTTTCTTTGACCTGTTAGGAATATAACTTGTGTCTTGATTTGTTGCACATCATATTTTTTGCAACATTAATGAATTTAAATAAATTAATTGGAACGTTCGTCTTTGTCTTTTTATCACATTTTTCTTTCATTATGCTACTAAATTTTTGCTTTGAATTATCCTATAAACCTCTTAAATAACTTCAGACCTCTACACTTGGTTCCCTTTCTGTAGTCTGAGTGCTTCTATTCTTTGGGAATTAGAGAGTTCAGCCTGCTTTATTTATTTATTTATTTATTTATTATTTTTTTTTATTTTTTTTTTGAGACGTAGTCTCTCTCTGTCACCCAGGCTGGAGTGCAGTGGCGCCATCTCGGCTCACTGCGAGCTCCGCCTTCCAAGTTCACCCCATTCTCCTGCCTCAGCCTCCTGCATAGCTGGGACTACAGGTGCCCGCCACCACGCCCGGCTAACTTTTTGTATTTTTTTTTTTAGTAGAGACGGGTTTCACCGTGTTAGCCAGGATGGTCTCCATCTCCTGACCTCGTGATCTGTCCGCCTCGCCCTCCCAAAAGTGCAGGGATTACAGGCGTGAGCCACCGCGCCTGGCCCAGCCTGCTTTATTTTAACATCAAAACAATAATGAAACTTTGTGTTTCATAGCTGAGAATTTTTTTAATTAATGGGGAAGCCAAGGATGAAACCATGAGTGACTTAAAATGAAAACATAGCTTAAATAAGAACTTGTTTAGTTCATAGACCTGCTCAGAGGTTCCAGCTGATACCACTTGGTAAATGTTTTGTGGGTTTTTTGTGGGTTTTTTTTTTTTTTTGCACGCACTCTTTAATCACTATTCAGCTATTTTGTAGGATAAACTGCTCTACACATTACTGCTGCATTTAAGCCAGTTAGTGTACCATGCACCCTGACACCTAAAATAGTTTGATTTTGCAAACTCGAAATTCATATTGAAGTATTTCTCTTGCATATTAGATGCAAATTTTAAATATAACTTCTCCCAAATTAAAAGTTATTTATGAACCAGTCACAGACTAAAAGCTTTGCCTGCCTAAATGGATTGCAGCCCTGTTTCGAGGGATAAAGAAGATGCCCTGCTATAATTTTTTTTTTTTTTTGAGACGGAGTTTCGCTCTTGTTTCCCAGGCTGAAGTGCAGTGGCGCGATCTCAGCTGATTGCAACCTCCACTTCCCAGGTACAAGCGATTCTACTGCCTCAGCCTCCCAAGTAGCTCGGATTACAGGCATGCGCCACCACGCCCGGATAGTTTTTTTGTATTTAGTAGACGGGGGGGGGGCGTTTCACCATGTTAGGCTGGTTGCGAACTCTCCTGACCTCCGGTAATCCACTCGCCTCAGCCTCCCAAAGTGCTGGGATTATAGGCGTGCGCCACCGCGCCCGGCCCCTGCTATAATCTTTTCGGAATTCGTCTGCGAGGTCTTCAACAGTGTTACTCTGAACACACTTCCGGCATGAAATATGAATGCCCTACATTTCTTAAATTGTGCATCTAACAGTGGAGAAGATTAGTCTTTAAAAATTATAAGTCCCTTAGGAACGATTTAGTAAACCTGGTGAATTACTCGAGCAGTGCGCCTGTCCACCGCTTTAAGGCTTGAGGCTCCAGCCCAACGCCCCTCCTTCCATCTCCACGCCCTTCCCTGACAAGGCTTGAGTGGCGGGCGAGAGCAGGGCTGGGCGGGGCTCCCGGCCCCCTGGTGGGTGTCACTTCCAGGTTCCGCTAGCACTTCCGGGTCGGCCGCCCAGGTCTGCGGTTTCTGCGGCGGCTGGAGAGGTGGACGGGGAAGTAGGAACCTCCTGCCAGGCTCGTGGCGGCTTCTTTCCGCTCCGCGGCGGGAAGCGCCTTCCCCACAGGTAGTGGGTTAGGGAGGGCAGGGTTAGGGAGGGAAGCAGGGCCGCTCTCCCTGCCGCCTCTTCGGAGCCGGGGTGCGTTGGTCGGGTAGTCTCTGAGGGCCCTTCACTCCCGGGATCGGCCCGTTACTGACCGTTGCCGGCAAGGCCCCGCGGCCGGCACCGGAGAAGGGCGGCGAGGCGGCGGGGAAGGTCGCGTCCCGCGCGGGAGGCTCGTTGTCCACGGGGCGCCCACAGAACCCACCTAGGAGAGGTCCTCAGCCCTCCACCGTGTTTTCAGCCAGGTGAATGTCTTAAAGCATCCAATAGCGCCCTGTGAGTTTTGCCGAATTTCGGAGAGCATTTTTTAAATGTCTCCTTCCTGTGCTTTATAGCTTGTTGTTTGAAGTCTGCCTTCCAACTTTCTTCGTGCGAACTCCGGCAAAAGGAACGAATTTTAAACTGGGTGGTTTAATCAAAAAATGCTAGGACGAGTTACTTCCCAGTTTGGAGACTTATAATTTTCTGAACTGCAAAACAAGAAGGGAACAATAAATTTCTGTGGCTGATACCACGTCTAAAAGATTAGAACACAAGGAATTTTTAAAGAATGTAAGACCATTGAAATCAGTAATTTTAACAAATGTTTAAATAACGCATAACTGTTTTCTAAATAAACTCTTAAATTTGTCCAATGGGACACGATGCACGATTGTGTATTCCTACTTTGTAAAGTTTTTATCTCCCTGTTGGGATTTCTTGCCCTTTTTACCCCCTCTCCCCTCCCACATACACGTTATACTTACTGCTATCTGCCTTCGTTTATTGAACAGATTTTTTTTTTTGCTCCCATTGTGTGCCAGGTTGTTATAGACGCCTAGTTTACTTAAATGAACAAAATAAAAAGCTTTGCTCTCATGGAGCTTACATTCTATTAGTGCATGCAGAAAATAAATGTAAAATAAATATATAATGGTGTTAGAAGGTGATGGTGCTATCAAAAAAAAAAAGAAAGAAAGATAAAGGAGTACAGGAAAGTTCCAGAGTGGAGGTGGGAACTGGTATTTTAAAGATGATGGTGGTTAGTTTAAGCCTCATTTAGTAGGTGTTACTTGAGCAAAGACTTGAAGGAATTAAGAAAATTAGCTAAGTAAATACCAGGAAGAGCGTTCAGGCAGATAGGAAAACCAATACAAGGGCTTTTAAGCCTGTCATGTTTGAGGAATAGCAAGGAGAGGGATGAGCAAGAGTTTTGGGGGTGGAGGGACAAGAAGATAAAGTCAGAGATCATGGGTAGCCGGATCATTGTAAAGGCTGATAGAAGCCATGGGAGATTTTGAATAGAGGAGAGGTGTGTTCTAACTGAAGTTTTAGAAGATCACCTGGTGGCTGTGAGTTGTGATTAGAGTGTAGGGGTGAGTGTAGAAGCAGGGAAATCATTTAGGAGATTTTTGCAGTAATCCAGATGACGACAAGAGTGGCCCAGGCCAGGGTGATAACCGTAGAGATGGTGACAAATGGTTGGATTCTGAATTTATTTTGAAGGTAGGCCTTACAGGATTTGCTAGGAATTAGATATGGTGAGTGAGATAGAGGAAGTGGAGGAGGACTTCAAAGGTTTGCCCCAAGCTTGTAAAAGTATGGAGTTATTGGCTGGGCGCGGTGGCTCAAGCCTGTAATCCCAGCACTTTGGGAGGCCGAGACGGGCGGATCACAAGGTCAGGAGATCGAGACCATCCTGGCTAACACGGTGAAACCCCCGTCTCTACTAAAAAATACAAAAAAAATCTAGCCGGGCGAGGTGGTGGCGCCTGTAGTCCCAGCTACTGGGGAGGCTGAGGCAGGAGAATGGCGTAAACCCAGGAGGCGTAGCTTGCAGTGAGCTGAGATCCGGCCACTGCGCTCCAGCCTGGGCGACAGAGCGAGACTCTGTCTCAAAAAAAAAAAAAAAAAAAAAAAAAGTATGGAGTTATTTAAGCCATGATGCAAAAGGTAACAAGTAGAGATGTTGAGTAGGCAGCTAGATCCAGGAGTAAGAAGTTCTATGCTGTATGAATTTGGGGATGATCAATGGTAGCATTTAAACCATGAGAATAAATGTTATCAGTAAGGAATGGGTGTAGACAGCAGCAGAGGACCAAGGACTGTGTCCTGTGATATTTAGAGTTTAGAGTTTAGGGAAAATAGGATCAACCAGCAAACAATATTAAGAAGGATGAACTTGTGAGTTAGGACAATCCAAAAAGGGTAGTGTCCCATAAACCAAGCTAAGATCCTTTACGAAAGAGGAGGGAGTAATCAGGTGTGTCCAATATTCTGATGGAGGCTAGAGAATTAGCTTTAGCAGTGCCATTGATGACCTTCCCCAACCTGTTTCCTTAGAGTGCTAGAGGCAAAAATGAGCTTAAGAGAAGATGGGAAAAAAGGAATTGGGAGACAGTGAATACAGACAAAACTAAGGGATTTTGCTGCAAAGGGGAACTGAGAAATAGGGTGTAGCCAGCAGGGGATGTGGGTTCAGGGCTTTTTGTTTTGTTTTACTTTTTAAGGTGGGAGAAGTAGCCACCTATTTGTTTGCTAATGGAAATGATTCACAGAGAGGGAAAATTTGATGGTGAGGGAGAGAAGTAACAACTGAATTGTCAGAACAATATCCTTGAGTGAACTAGAACACAATGCCTAATACAAAGGTAGAAGGATTGGATTTAGATAAATATAGGTATATAGTTCTACTATAGTGACAGGGAGGCAGAGTATATGGGTACAGGTTGGGCTTCCCAAATCCAAAATGTTCCAAAATCCAAAATTTTGAGCACCGACATGACACTGAAAGGAAATGCTCTTTGGAACATTTCAGAGCTTGAATTTGGGGTACTCAACCCATAAGTATATACGATGCAGATATTCTGAAATCCAAAACACTTCAGGTCTCCAGCATTTCAGATAAGGAATGCTCAACCTGTATAGCTATTGGTAGGTAGCTGGATGTGGCTGTGAGTCTGGAAGTTATTGGTTCAGTTTCCTCAGTAAAGTGGAATACTTTGTGTCATACTCAGATATTTCTAATATGTTAGCACTCTGACATACTACCAAATAATTCACTCAACAAATAATGCATACTACATATGTTCTATTTGGTAAATATGTAACTGAACAAAAGTCCCTGTCTTCACTGGGTCATCTATTTTAGTAGATGGAGACAGAATAAGCGTATATATGTCAGCTTCAGTTATGGGTATGAATGAAAATAAAGCAGTGTGAGGAAGAAGGGAGGTAATTATTTCTTATAGGTTGATTATAGAAGGCCTTTCTGATGAGGTAGTGTTTGACCCAGAGATCTGAATCAAATGAGGGAGTGAACTATGCAGGTATCTGGGAAAAATACTGTCAGCAAAAAGAACCACCACCACAAAGGCCTTCAAGCAGGATCATGCTTCCCATGTCAAAGAACAGCAGGGGACCATTATGACCACAGCAGAGTGGGAGGGTGAGTGGGCGAAGATAGGGAAGTAGGTACTAGGGGGCCCAAATCACATAGGCCTTCCAAACCAGGGACTCTCTGGTTTTCAGTGAGATGGGATGCTGCCATTGGTGGTTTTGAATAGACCAGTGATGTGATTTGCCTTATGTTTTAAAGTCTTAGTGTGGCTGCTATGAAGGTGAGGTTGGGATAGGCAAGAGTGGAAATAAGGAGACCATGAGTTATCACATTAACTTTGGTGACAGATGATGGTGACTTAGGGTAATAGCATTGAAGATGGTAGAAGCTGTCAGATTCTGGCTATAGTTAGAAGGAAGAGCTGAAAAGTTGGCTGATGGATGCCAAGTAAGAAAGAAGTTACTCTTGACTCTAAGGTTTTTTTGAGCTGTTACAGGAAGACTAGATTTACTGTTTATTGAGGTGAGTAAGATTGAGGACAGAGCATGTTTGCAAGAGTAGCATCAGGAACATGGTTTTTGACAGATTGAATTTGAGCTACCTACTTGATATTTCTATCCAATGTCAAGCAGGCAGTTTTATATATGGGTACAAAGGGAGAATTGAGGGCTGGAGATACAAATTTGGGAGTCATCACCAGATAGTAGATGGTATTTAAAGCCATAAGTCAGAGGCCGGGCGCGGTGGCTCAAGCCTGTAATCCCAGCACTTTGGGAGGCCGAGACGGGCGGATCACGAGGTCAGGAGATCAAGACCATCCTGGCTAACACGGTGAAACCCCGTCTCTACTAAAAAATACAAAAAAAAAATAGCCGGGCGAGGTGGCGGGCGCCTGTAGTCCCAGCTACTCTGGAGGCTGAGGCAGGAGAATGGCGTAAACCCGGGAGGCGGAGCTTGCAGTGAGCTGAGATCCGGCCACTGCACTCCAGCCTGGGCAACAGAGCGAGACTCCGTCTCAAAAAAAAATAAAATAAAATAAAATAAAATAAAGCCATAAGTCTGGGTGAGGTAACTAAGGGAGTAAAGTATGTGGAGAATAGAGGACCCAAGAAAACTTAGGGCAGTTCAGCAGTTAGAAGTCAGGGAGCTGAGGAGGAACCAGCAAAAGAAAATAAGAAATACAATGGTATCCAGTGACATGAGAGAACTGAGAGTAGTGTCTGAAAGCCAAAGATATGTTTCAAGAAGGCAGAAATGATCTCTTGTATCCAGTGCTAGCAAGGTATGAAATGTAAGGACTGATGGCTGCCCATTATTTTTGCTGAGTTTTACCTGATGATTGCTCCTCAAATGTATTTTCCCCCATCCATCTCCAGACTGAAAATGCCATGAGGTCAAGATCTTACACCTGACGTGTAGTGGAAGCTCAGTAAATGTTTATTTACTCTGTACTGCTGCCACCCTTTTCGAGCCCCCATCCCTCATCTGTTTCTAAATCTCGCACTCAAGCCCAGCTGTCTGACCTTTCCTGACTAAAATGCTTCAGTGGCTCCCCACTGTTTGCTCCTGTCCTGCCAAACAATTCCATCTATGCCGTCTCTTTCAGCTTCATCTCCTGCCACTCCCTGTTCATACTTATGCCCTGATAATGTAGAACAGTTTATGTTTTTCCCTACAAACATTTCATCCTTCCATGGCTTTACTTGTTCTATTCTGTCAGCCTCTGGAATGACCTCCCTCCTCTGCTTGGCTAAAGTCTAGCTTAAAGAACCTGGAAGCTTTTCTGAGCCAGCTCAGTCTACAGGCAGCCTCCATGGTATGCTTTGTATCTTTATCACAGTTCTTATACTGAATTTAATCTTTTTGTATGTATGTTACATTCTTTAGAGTATAAATTTTTAGGATTTCGGAGCATGTCTTTAATCATCATCTTCTCTCTGGAACCCGTCACAGTGCCATCCTCTTGGTAGGCACTCTGTGAATACCGAATTTAGAGAGAACAGGAAAATAAAGGGGCAGACATGCAAATATGAGCTGAAGAATTTACCAGTGACTTGACAGCAGGTAGAAAGGACAGTACATGGAAAATTCTAGACTAAGTCAGAAGGCAGATATTTGAAGGAAATGGAAAAGACATTTTAATAAATATAACATCTATACTGCATAAAGGAATATGAATGCCTATGTCAAAATCACAGGAAAAAAAACTGGAAAATCATTTGTAGCTATTCCTTGTAATTCTAAATGATTATATAGTAATTTGCAACCATTAAGCGTTCTCCTAGTTCTATATTAGAATATTTGAGGTAGATGATATTATATACATAATTTATGATGTTACAGTATGATCTTTTTTAACAATTTTATATTAAATTTTTAGGACATCAATGCAAGCTTGAATAAGAAAAGCAAATTCTTCCTCCTAAGCCATGGCATATCAGTTATACAGAAATACCACTTTGGGAAACAGTCTTCAGGAGAGCCTAGATGAGCTCATACAGGTGGGAGACTGAATTAAAAATCAAACATTTTTATCTAGATGGGTTTACAGTAATTCTTGTCATATTACTTAAGCAAAGAGATATGAGGTAAAATATCTTGGACTCTTTAACCCAGCAAGTCAGTAACACTGATCACATAACCTCAAATTCTTGTTTATTACACTGTCCTGACAACAGGACACAAAATATGATTGAATGATATCATTAAATATAGCTAAATCTGGTTTTGTGCAGTGTTTCACACCTCTAATCCCAGCACGGTAGGAGGACAAGGTGGAAGGATCGCTTGAGGCCAGAAGTTTGAGACCAGCTTAGGCAACATAGCCACCACCCATCTCCACAAAAAATAAAAAAATTAGTTTGGTGTGGTTGCGCACGCTTATAGTCCCAGTTACTCAGGAGGCTGAGTAAACTCTTGAACCCAAGAGTTTGAGGCTTAAGTGTGCTATGATGGTACCACTGCACTCCAGCCTTGGTAACAGAGCAAGACCCTGCCTCTAAATAAATAAAATTAAATCTTCAAACATTTTTGTTCAACATAAAAATTTAGATTGTTGGTTTCCCCCTTCTCAAATTTAGGGAAGAAAGTCATAATTCTTTTTAGCTTTAAGGTAATTTTGTCCAGTTTAATAAAGTCTTCTGAGATTTACAAGTCTGAATTTATATTTCAATTTTGAGAGAATTAAGCCTTCTATATAATTCTCCCAAATAAAAACATATTAAGTATTTCCGACTGGGCACAGTGGCTCACGCCTGTAATCCCAGCACTTTGGGAGCCCAAGTCAGGTGGATTACCTGAGGTCGAGAGTTAGAGACCAGACTGACCGATTTGGAGAAACCCTGTCTCTACTAAAAATACAAAATTAGCCAGGTGTGGTGGCGCACACCTGTAATCCCAGCTACTTGGGAGCCTGAGGCAGGAGAATCGCTCAAACACAGGAGGCAGAGGTTGTGGTGAGCCAAGATCACACCACTGCACTCTAGCCTGGGCATCAAGAGTGAAACTCTGGGCCCGGCACTGTGGCTCATGCCTGTAATCCCAGCTACTTGGGAGGCTGAGGCAGAGGTTGTGGTGAGCCAAGATCACACCACTGCACTCTAGCCTGGGCATCAAGAGCAAAACTCCGTCTCACAAAAAAGGAAAAAAAAAAAAAAAAAAGACAAAGTTGTGTTCTGGTTTTGTAACATCACTGCATGTTTTCTTTTCAAGATTGTTTGTGTCGAGATAGTACAAAAGATATCTTCAAGCTTTGCTACTTCATCGGTTATGGCAAAGGAGATAAAGGAATTCTAGTTTAGAGGCTTTGGTTAACCTCAGTTAAATTTTAGATGATAATTTGTATATTTTTATTTACTTTGTCTTTAATGTTCTTCCCTAAGGGGATTTATGACCTTTACCTTTTCTCAGTCTCAACAGATCACCCCCCAACTTGCCCTTCAAGTTCTACTTCAGTTTGATAAGGCTATAAATTCAGCATTGGCTCAGAGGGTCAGGAACAGAGTCAATTTCAGGGTAAGGATATTTTCCTGAATCTAGAAGCCTATACCAATGGTTGTTAAAACGGTGTTTTTTTTTTAGGACCCCTACATATTTGTTAATCATAGGAAGAGGTGGCTTTTATCAGTTTTTGGAATTTGTTTTATAATAACTAAATTATACTTTTCAATCAACTATATATTATACTAAGTTGGTTCACTTAATGTGAGATACAGAGATGTTTTTAGGTTTTTATTTCATTGTTTCATAAATCAGCCTTTGTATGTTTGGCTACCTTCTCTGAAGAGTTACTGAGATTCCAAACACCTGAAATATTATCTGCAGGATTAAAGGTAAGTGGCAGAGTAATCCCCAAGGTTCTGTTATGGTTTTCAAACTCTGGCCTTTCCCCGTTCCAGGGAAGTAGAGTTATTTCTAGAAACTTCATGTTGCCTCCCTCCTACTCTTAGGTAACTTGGCTGATAAAAAACCTGATCTCTAGTGATAGATAATAGACTATTCTGGTAGCTTGGTCTCACTTGCATCACTTATACTTTGAATAGTAGTAATC
>NW_012115043.1:12042742-12058354 GCF_000951035.1 Colobus angolensis palliatus
GGGCGGATCACAAGGTCAGGAGATCGAGACCATCCTGGCTAAGACGGTGAAACCCCGTCTCTGCTAAAAATACAAAAAATTAGCCGGGCGTGTTGGCAGGTGCCTGTAGTCCCTGCTACTCGGGAGGCTGAGACAGGAGAATGGCGTGAACCTGGGAGGCGGAGCTTGCAGTGAACCGAGATCGTGCCACTGCACTCCAGCCTGGGTGATGAGCAAGACTCCGTCTCAAAAAAAAAAGAATAGTAGTAATCCAAAGCTGGATAAAATTATCTCTCTCAATTTCCTGATAACTTCAGATTAAGGGCCCATTGAAAGAGTCATGGTGCAACAGAAATAATTTTACCACATTAAGGTATTGATGGACTCATATAGTATATGATGATGTTTGGTTATTATTTATCTAACTATGCTTATATTGTATTATAAGGCATAACCTATATAAATATTGGTCAAAAGAAGGTTAATAGGCCGGGCGCGGTGGCTCAAGCCTGTAATCCCAGCACTTTGGGAGGCCGAGACGGGCGGATCACGAGGTCAGGAGATTGAGACCACCCTGGCTAACATGGTTTCTGAAACCCCGTTTCTACTAAAAAATACAAAAAACTAGCCGGGCGAGGTGGTGGGTGCCTGTAGTCCCAGCTACTCGGGAGGCTGAGGCAGGAGAATGGCGGGAACTCGGGAGGCGGAGCTTGCAGTGAGCTGAGATCCAGCTACTGCACTCAGCCCGGGGGTTGAGACTCCGTCTCAAACAAAAAAAAATAAATAAATAAGGTTAAAATATGGTTAACAACCAAAATTTGATCATTAATTAACATCTGCCTACTTTATTTGGTACTTAAACATTCAATAAACAGTTTGAGTGTCTATTAACATACCAGGTATGCTCTAGATACACAGAGATGAAAAGAAAATATACCAGGCATGTTCTAGGTACTCAGAGATGAACAAGATAGACAAAACCCCATTTGACTTAAATAAGTCTCATATATCAGTTTCATGTGCCAAAAAATTATCTGGAGTAAAATATGCCTTCAAGACTATATAATTTGACCAGTGGATCTCCATGAATTTTTAACAGTAATGATTCTGCCAAAATTAGTTTGTGTTTTTTTAATGTACCCATATGCAGAAGTCTGCCCAGATGATCCATGTTAATACATAAATTTTGCTCTAGTAAGAAAGATGGTGGACTACTTACCAGAGGCAATGTAGTTCACAACGCCTAACTAGTCATCTTCTAGGTGCATTATTGTAGGTTTCTAGTTTGGATTTCTTTAGGTAGAGTTAAAGTAATTTGTCATTTACATTTATCTTGCACAGTGTTTTGTAAGTTTTGTCTATTTTCCAAAAGCTATATATATAATTGCTGTCAGCCTTGATCAGAACTTTTCCATTCTTTTGTTTTATTTTCCTGCTGCTGCTATTCTAGCTCGGGCTTTTATCACCCTACTTCTGGGTTATAGCCAACTTGATCAATTTTAAGTTCAGAATGTTTGCAAATGACATTCTGTTTAGCTTAGTGTAGCATATGGCCGAGACAAAAGAGATAATAGTTGGAAATATCTAATTTTCAGAGCCATTTTGCTAGATCAAATTTAAGTATATATTTTTTGTTTATAATTTGCTGACCTAGCAGTGAGAAGCATCTTTTACAAGAATAGAATAGTTATATATAGCATGTTAAATTGTTTTTTGTTTTAAATCCTTTTGTGGGTTCCATATAAGTGAAATTATTTAGTAGAGTAGTATGAGAGCTAAGGTTTTAATCATTTATATGTTTTAATTTATTAGTAAAAAAATCTAAATTTTTTACCATGGAGCTTGAACTGAATTAATTTCTAGGGAGAAAATTCAGATTGAAGTAGTGTGTATAACTAGGCTTTTTTTTTTGTTTTCTTTTTTTTTGAGACGAAGTCTTGTTCTGTTACTCAGGCTGGAATGCAGTGACGCAATCTCGGCTCACTGCAACCTCTGCCTTCTGGGTTCAAGCGATTCTTCTGCCTCAGCCACCTGAATAGCTGTGATTACAGGTGCATGCCACAACGCCCAGCTAGTTTTTGTATTTTTAGTAGAGATGGGGTTTCACCATGTTGGCTAGGCTGGTCTCGAACTCCTGACCTCATTATCCGCCTGCCTCGGCCTCTCAAAGTGCTGGAATTACATTTGTGAGCCACCCCACACAGCCATAACTAGGCTTTTAAGGAGCCATTGTATGTTTTTGGGAGAACATGTTCCCATAGATAAAAGTAATGGTTACTTAAACTTTATAGTGTTGACTTCAAACAGTAATTAAACAAGCATTAAAAGATTGAATGCCATACCCCCAAAAAATAAGATTTAGTGATCAAGAAAAATAGCGCTTCTAACAAAACTGAAGGTTTCCTTTTCACTGTTTTTTGATGTTTCTGTAACAAACATTTATTATATAACTTTCAAGATGTTCTTTTAGGCTGGGCACGGTGGCTCATGCCCTGTAACCCCAGCACTTTGGGAGGCTGAGGCGAGCAGATCACTTGAGGTCAGGAATTTGAGACCAACCTGGCCAACACAATGAAGCCTCGTCTCTACTAAAATGAGCTGGACGTGGTGCACGCGTGTAGTCCCAGCTACTTGGAAGGCTGCGGCAGGAGAATTGCTTGAATCCAGGAGGCGGAGGTTGCAGTGAGCCAGTATCACGCCACTGCACTCTAGCCTGGGCGACAGAATGAGACTGCATCTCAAAAAAAAAAACCAAAAAGATGTTGCCCAGTTGTGGATACATGTAAAACCAAAAATGTATTTATTAAAAGTGCATTGAAGATACAATTTGGCCAAATGATTAAGTGTTAAAAGTAATATTTGACCAAAGCCAAATATCTTCTTATAGAGGGAACTTTCTGAATTTAAAGAATTCAAAATTTCACTTTGAAAATTATAATTATCAGGCAGCTCAAGCCTGTAATCCCAGCGGGTTGGGAGGCCAAGGCGGGAGGATCACTTGAGGGCAGTTTAAGACCAGTCTGCGAAATACAGTGAAACCCTGTCCCTACGAACAAACAAATAAATAAATAAATAACGTAACCAGGTGTGATGGTGTGTGCCCATAGTCCCAGCTACTCGGGAGGCTGAAGTGATAGGGTGACTTGAACCCAGGAGGTTGTGGCTGCAGTGAGCCAGATCATGCCGTTTCCTTTCAGCCTGGGTGACACAGCTAGACCCTGCCTCAAAAAAAAAAAAACTATATGTATGTATATATGTAGAAACACATATAAATTATAATTATATAATATATACACATATAAACTGAAAGACATGTATATATTATATAATGTTTGTAATTATAGAGTATATGTGTATATATACTATATACATATATATAAACTTAGTTTTTATACTAGAGATACTAAATGGATTCTGACTTTCAAATGAAGAGAGTAAAAAAGCAAGATATTTAAATAACTAAAAATTGTATACAGAAAAGCTTATTTCATGTTAGAGATTCTAGTTCAAATTATTCTAAAAAGATTTAAAGCTTATTTCATGTTAGAGATTCTAGTTCAAATTATTCTAAAAAGATTAATCTCTTACATTTAACTTTTTAAAAACATTTGTTGGCTCAAAAGTTACCTAGCTAATGTGCTCTTTGATATTGTCAACTTAATTTTCATCTACAATTGGAAGGCATTAATAACTTTTATCTAATATCTTTCAGTCAAGATTTATAGCATTTTATTTTTGCAGTAAAATAAATGAAGTATATAAATTTATACTGCAACTAATGGAATTTCAGCATATGATATGTAAGATTTTTCACTCCAGTCTACATCTAAAATGCTTTATTTATATTTGAAAGTGAATACTCACATACTGGCTCATAAATCCCAATAACTTGCTTTAAATTATTTACATAACATTATTCAATGAAAGTAATTTACTGCAAGCTAAGCTCTGAGGACACAAAGGCATAAGAATGATATGACTTTGCGAACGAACTTTGGGGAAAGGGTCGGAGGGTGGCGAGGGATAAAAGACTACACATTTTTTAAAAGAGAAAGTAAGGCAAGGCACAGTGGTTCGTGCCTGTAATCCCAGCACTTTGGGAGGCCAAGGCAGGCAGACCACCTGAGGTCAGGAGTTCAAGACCAGCCTGACCAACAGGGTGAAACCCCGTGTGTACTAAAAATACAAAAATTAGCTGGGTGTGGTGGTGGCACATGCCTGTAGTCCCAGCTATTCAGAGGCCAAGGCGGGAGAATCACTGGAACCCAGGCACTGGAGGTTGCAGTAAGCCGAGATCGCACCACTGCACTCCAGCCTGGGCAACACAGCAAGACTCGGTCTCAAAAAAAGAAAGTAATATACGCACCTCTTTTTTTTTTTTTTTTTTTAAACGGAGTCTTACTCTGTCACTCAAGCTGGAGTGCAATGGCGTGATCTCACCTCACTGTGACCCCCGCCTCCCAGGTTCAAGCGATTCTCCAACCTCAACCTCCCAAGTAGCTGGGATTACAGGCACCCACCATCATGCCTGCCTTATTTTTATATTTATGTAGGGGTTTCACCATGTTGGCCATGCTGGTCTTGAACTCCTCGCCTTAGTGACTCTCCTACCTCAGCCTCCCAAAGTGCTGGGATTACAGGTGTGAGCCACCACACCTGGCCAGTAATATTATACACACTCTTAAGATCATGGATTACACATACATTCAGGATGGTGGAAATGAACATTGAGTTTGGCATCTAGCTGTTTAGCTTTCCAGAGGCTCAGACTGTAGCAAACGAGCAGATCTAATTTTCAAATATATTTTATAGGTTTACAATTTTGTGTCTCTTTCCCTTAATCATGGGTGATTTTCCATGTATTTATCACTCCACTGAAATGCTGTTCCCAAGTTATTTTTGCTAAATCTACTGCATCATTTGTAGTGCTATTGATTATTCTTTTTTTAAAACCCCTATTTCCTTTGAAACCATACTGTGTGAGCTTTTCTCCTATTCCCTGGCCTGTTACTCTCAAACTCCTTTGTAGTTCTGTCTCTGCTTATCATTTAATTGTTGGTATTTCTTAGGGTTATAGAGTGCCCCCACTATCCTTGGTCTCATCCAACCCTCTGGCTTTGGTTAAGGTAAATATTGTGTTCTCATGCTTTCTGCTGTACTCCAACTACTTGTTGGACATCATGACTTAGATATACCTGAAATTCAACAAGTTCCAAATTTAACTTTACTCCCAAACCAGCTTTTTCTGTGAATGCATTGACATTCAAGCCAGAAGCTTGGGAGTTACCATGGATTTCGCTGTTCCCCAACCGCACCATATTTATAGTTGTCCATTCCTAGCGGTCCTACCTTTTAAAGTCTCTCCGTTTCTATTGATCCCTTTATTATTACTGTAGTAAAGTCTCTTTCACGTCTCTGATTCACGCAGCTAACAGACATCAGCTTCATAGCTGGTCTTACTTCCTTTAGTCATACTCCTGTCTAATCTATTCTTTATGTCATTACCAAAACTGCAAATCTGATCACACTCTTCTGCTTAAAATCTTTCACTGACCTCCCATTACCATTAGGATGGGGCAAAGGTTTTCCAAGGTTCTCATTTATCTTAGGACCTCCTGACGCGTTCTGTTTTCTGGAATTGACCACCCCATTCCAAGTGTTTGTCTTCCTTTCTGTTATCCCTCCTCTCCGTTGACTCTTATTCTCTAGTACTCAACTTCAACTTCACTTTTTGAGAGAAGCTGTCTGCCTTGTGTCCTCCATACCCTTGAGTACCTTTGCTCTACTCACAGTACCCACTAACTTACTCTTTCATAGCACTGTTATACTACATATTTACTTGTTTTAATGATCTCCCTGCTAAACTCAGCTCACCAGTGGCAGGGACCTGTGCTTACCATTGTATCCGCAGAGGCCAGCATAGTCTAGCACACAGTAATTATTCGTTTATTACATTCATTCATTCATAGCCATCAGTTTCCTTAATCATTCTCACTTGATAGACTATTTAGATTGAATCCAATTTTTGCTATTACACTAATATTGCAGGGAGCATTTTTGTGCTTGGTGGTTTGTTTCTGAGTTGAAGATTTTAGGCATTTTAAGTGTTACATACTAAATTTTCTGTGTGACTGTATGTGCGCATGTGTATATATCTCAGGTTTTAATTGTATTCTGCTAGTGTCCATGCACGACTTTCATCACATTCTTTTTAAAAATTTCCAGCCGGGCGTGGTGGCTCACACATTTAATCCCAGCACTTTGGGAGACCGAGGTGGGCAGATCACCTGAGATCAGAAGTTTAAGACCAGCCTGGCCAACATGGCAAAACCCCGTCTCTACTAAAATTACTAAAATTAGTCTGACATGGTGGCAGATGCCTGTAATCCCAGCTACTTGGGAGGCTGAGGCAGGAGAATCGCTTGAACCTGGGAGACAGAGGTTGCAGTGAACCAGAATCACGCCACTGCACTCCAACCTGGGCAACAGAGTGAGACTCCATCCCAAAAAATAAAAATAGGCTGGGCATTGTGGCTCATGCCTGTAATTGCAACACTTTGGGAGGCCAAGGTGGGCAGATCACCTGAGGTCAAGAGTTTGAGACCAGCCTGGACAACATAGTGAAACCCCATCTCTACTAAAAATACAAGAAGTAGCCAGGCGTGGTGGCCTACGCCTGTAGTCCCAGCTACTCTGGAGGCTGAGACAGGAGAATCACTGCAACCCAGGAAGCAGAGGTTGCAGTGAGCTGAGATTGCACCCCTGCACTCCAGCCTGGGCCACAGAATGAGACTCCATCTCCAAAAAGAAAAAAAGTAAAAATTTCCTTTTGATGCTCAAGTATATATTCCTACTTTAAAAAAACAAAAACAACAAAAAAACATAAAACATAATTAGAAGAATGTGTCCTGGGCATGGTGGCTCACACCTGTAATCCCAGCACTTTGGGAGGCCAAGGTGGGAGGATTGCTTGAGGGCAGAAGTTTGACTAGCCCAGCCAACATAGCAAGATCCTGTCTCTATTTTTAAAAAATATTAAAATAGGCTGTTGCAATGACTCACGCCTGTAATCTCAGCACTTTGGGAGGCCAAGGCAGGCAGATCATCTGAGGTCAGGAGTTTAAGGCCAGCCTGGCCAGCGTGGTGAAACCCTGTCTCTACTAAAAATACAAAAGTTAGCTAGGCGTGGTGGCTTACACCTGCAATCCCAGCTACTCAGGAGGCTGAGGCAGGACAATAGCTTGAACTCGGGAGGTGGAGGTTGCAGTGATCCAAGATCGCACCACTGCACTGCAACCTGGGCAACAGAGTAAGACTCGGTCTCAAAAAAAGAAAAAAAATTACATAGGCCAGACGTGGTGGCTCATGCCTGTAATCCCAGCACTTTGGGAGGCTGAGGTGGGTGGATCACCTGAGGTCAGAGTTTGAGACCATCCTGGCCAACATGGTGAAACCCCGTCTCTACTAAAAATACAAAAATTAGCTGGGTGTGGTTTTGGGCGACTGTAGTGCCAGCTACTCAGGAGGCTGAGGCAGGTGAATCTCTTGAACCCGGGCGGCGGAGGTTGCAGTAAGCCAAGGTTGCACCACTGCACTCCAGCGTGGCAACAGAGTGAGATTCCGTCTCAAAAAAAATTTTTTTTAATACGTATGAATAAATTATAAGTTTCTCAGGACAATGAATGTTGTAGACATAGTGACTAATACAGTAATGCATCTGAGGCAAGTCACAGGATTAAAATTTAGTGTTTCTAGGAAGTCCCTGCTTTTGTACATTTGGAGAATTAACATACATAATAAAATATGTAATTTTTAACAAATATTTACATAATAATTTGAACTTTCATAATTTAGCCACATGAGGGCAGTAGAAATACAAACGCAAGTTTTTATTTTTTCTTTGTATTTCAGGTAAGTAATTTGGAATGGAGACTGAAAATACAGAGTGCCAACTAAAATATTTTTGAACTCTTCCGTTAGCAAATTTGGCTTTTGTTTAAGTAGCTGGGATTAAAGTTAAGGAAAATCTTAAGCATTAAACTTATTAACAATTATGTTATTGGTAGCCAAGATCTGTTAAATTGCTTTGGAGGAAAATGTGAGGGGAAAAAACATTTCATGGTATTTCTAAATGTTTTGTTTTAAAGGGCTCTCTAAATACGTACAGATTCTGCGACAATGTGTGGACTTTTGTATTGAATGATGTTGAATTCAGAGAGGTGACAGAACTTATTAAAGTGGATAAAGTGAAAATTGTAGCCTGTGATGGTAAAAGTAAGTGCTTGCCTTATTTCTGTGAAAGCAAAGCTACTTGAAACCTTGTTTTTATGAGCCTTTAGCAGATCTGCATCCATATGAAAAGCCTAAGGGGGAAAATGGCCGAGTGATCAACTCCCAGATACAGTCCAGGCTTCTATCTCAGCTAAATTCTGAATTATGTATCTCAAACAGTGCTCTTACTGACTTTAGGTGGATACATTTCAAATGACACATAGACTACTTACACAGATTGGATTTGTGTGGGGAAAAAAGATAAGCAAATAAGCATTTCTTCCCTATTTCCATTACAAATTTTAAGTGTTTATCAGGCTTTTCAGACACCTTTAAGAATTTTTACAATCCTGTGGTTTCTATGTTGCTGGATACCCGTATATTTAGTTATATTTTAAACAGGATTTTAATTAACCATAAGAACTTTGGAGTCATGATGGTAAATATTCATCTAATCTGTTAAATATGACATGTGCAAGTGAACTTTTCACACCAGACCTAGGAACTTCTTCAGGTCCTTAAATGTTTCAAAAGCTATACACCTCTAATTTCTGTTTCATGATTAGTTGTTTCCTTTTTGCTAATTATATTTTAAATATTCTTTATAATCTGAACCATTTGTGTTAAGAGCACCTAGTCTAGAAAGTGAAGAGAAAAGACTGCTGCTCTTTAAGAGGGAGTTTTGAAAAGCAAGAGAAAGAAATGTAGAAAGTAATACCCTCCATTTCCCTGTTTGAGTTGGATTTGTTTTATATATTTTGCACTTCCAAAGAAATGGCTAATCAATGAAGTGTAGAGAATACAAAAAAGCACATGGAAGAAAGACATTCTCTACAACACTACCTGATGATGGTGTTATAACTACCCTATTGCATATTATATAGCCTTTTTTTTTTGCAAAAATGTATGTATATGTAGACATTTGTAAATATATTTTTCACTGAGTTTACTACCCTTAAGCCATTTTTTTTTTTTTTCTTTTTTTTAAGACAGAGTCTTGCTGTATTGCCCAGGCTGGTCTCAAACTCCTGGGCTCAGGTGACCTTCCCACCTCAGCCTCCCAAAGGGCTGGGATTACACACCTGTGTCCCTGCACTTAAGCCTGATTTTTAGTGGCTATATAAAAATTACACCTTCAGCCCTTTTTAAAGAAATAGTCTCTTCCAGATATCAGAAAGTCTCTGAACCTAGCAACGTTACTGTTGGTGACTTGTTATAGTTCAGAAGGTTACCTAGGAATAATCATTCTAAGAACTTTAGGCATAGTTAACTTTTTATTATAGTCATCAGATACATCTTTGTCATTACAGCAAGGAACAGTGTTATATTTGGGTCTTTTCAAAACTCCTGTGAAGGTGGTGCTGTTTCCTGAATCATAACATTTCTATATTCGAAATTAGCCACATATGGCTAGCCAGTGGTTACTGTATTGGACAGAACAGATGTTGATTATTAGTAGTGTCAGTTTCAGTCATTTGAACCATACCGAGAACCAAAAAGTCAGTAAATAAAGCCTCTGAACAAAATATTGATGTATAGTATCAAAAGAATCCATGTAAAGGTAGGTATTTTACTGATAGGCGCTCCCGTCTGGTAGTCCTTAGTGTGTGTTGCTCTTTACAAGATTGTTTTCCAAACTCAGCAGATGAGGAGTAGCAGATCAGCCTTGTTTATTACAGTAGTTTTTGAGGAGTTTCTCCCGCTTCATAGTGTAGTAATTGATCTTCACTCAAGGAAAGCTTAAATTGTATTCCATTTACTTTATAGCTGCAGAAAAGAATGCAGTGTTAGAGGTTTGGAAGAGTAGGCCAGGTGCAGTGGCTCACGCCTGTAATCCCAGCACTTTGGGAGACGAAGTTGGGCAGATCACTTGAGGCCAGGAGTTCGAGACCAGCCTGGCCAACATGGTGAAACTCCACCTCTACTAAAAATACAAAAATTAGCCAGGCATGGTGGCGCCCACCTGTAATCCCAGCTGCTCGGGAGGCAGGACAATTGCTTGAACCTGAGAGGTGGAGACTGCAGTGAGCTGAGATCACACCACTGCACTCCAGCCTGGGCAACACAGTGTGACTGTTTTTTTTTTTGAGACAGTCTCGCTCTGTCACCCAGGCGGCTGGAGTGCAGTGGCCGGATCTCAGCTCACTGCAAGCTCCGCCTCCCGGGTTTACACCATTCTCCTGCCTCAGCCTCCCGAGTAGCTGGGACTACAGGCGCCCGCCACCTGGCCCGGCTCTTTTTTTGTATTTTTTAGTAGAGACGGGGTTTCACCGTGTTAGCCAGGATGGTCTCGATCTCCTGACCTTGTGATCCGCCCATCTCAGCCTCCCAAAGTGCTGGGATTACAGGCTTGAGCCACGGCGCCCGGCCTGTGACTCTGTCTTAAAAAAAAGTTTGGGACAGTAAAAGACCTGGAGGGGAAAAAAAGTGTTATATAACAATTACATGAACCAAATGTAGTTCAACTTGGTTTTACTCCAGTATGAATATGAGGAGCTAAACATCTTTGTATATCTGCTTAAACCTTCTGTTCTTCCTCACCCCTCAAGCCACCACTATTAGTCCTGTGTTCTCATTTAAAATAGTTAATTTTAAAATTAAATTGCTCCTTGAATTTACTTTCTCTTTTGTTTCCTAGATACTGGCTCCAATACTACAGAATGAATAGAAAAAATATAGCTTTTTTATGCCATCTTCTGTTATTCATTGCTTTTGAAGAGAAGCATAGAAGAGACTTTTTATTTATTCTAGAATTGCAGAAATGACTACACTGTGCTATACCAGAGACTTCAGTAGAAACTTATAACTCTGTAGCCTCTTACATCACCTTTATTACACAGCATGAAAAAAAAGACTTTTTTTTAATGACAAAAGTTGTTGCCTTCCTAAGAACCTTCTTTAATAAACTAATTTTAAAACTCTCAGTAGTAACTGGTGAAACTATTAAGGTACAATATGAAGATAATGCGTTTTTTCATTTCCTTTGCAAGGAACATGATGCTCTTTCAATTTCAATAAAGTCATGTTTGTTTTGTCAGTTACAACTTTACCTGATGAAAGCATCAGCAGGGGCAAAACCAAATTCTGGATGGAATTTTATTAAGAAAATCCCTTGCTTTTTAAAATACAAAACCAAAGTTAGACAATCATAGCAAAAACAAAACTTTTCGTTCTTAGACCAGGTAACATGAGGAAGGAGGGAAAAAAAACAAAATAGCCCCACCATATGACAGGTAAATTATTTCAACTCACCATATTGATCCAAATTTCATACATTTTATCATGTTCATGATATATTAGACTTTATGTCACTGGATTGTGCTTGCAGAAATACAGAAGTAGCATATTGACCCTAGGTGAGGAGTTTCTTACATGGTTAACTGGATTGACCCAATTGGAGTAAAAGATTTTTGCTGTTACCTGGATGCTCCTGCAGTTGTTACGTCAGCATGCCACTGCAGTCCTTGACTCTCATGTTAAAACTTTTTGGCTAGGTACTGGTGGCTCACACCTGTAAGTAAGTAATCCCAGTACTTTGGGCTGCCGAGGCTGGAGGATGAGACCAGCCTGATCAACAAAGACTGTCCTTACAACGAAAATAAAATTGTTTCATCCTCCAACTCATTCTATGCATGTATTTCCATGTTCCCTTCCTGACCTCCACTACTACCCATTACAGTCTGCTCCAGTTAAGCTTGAGAAAGAAACCAAAGAGACCTATGATTTTTTTAATGTTTGGTTTTGCTGTTCCCTCCAATTTTCATGCCTTTCCTGTCAGCATCAAAATCCTACCCATCCTCCAAAACTTAAACCCAGTTGTATCTTGAGTGTAATCCATACTTCTTCCTTTCTGACCTCTTAACAAATAAGTGGTTTAAATACATAAAAAGGCTGGGCACGGTGGCTCACGCCTGTAATCCCAGCACATTGGGGGGCCGAGGCAGGTGTATTGCTTGAGCTCAGCAGTTCAAGACCAGCCTGACCAATATGATGAGATCCCTCTCTACTAAAAATTACAAGAGAAAAAAAAAAAGCCAGGCGTGATGGTGCGTGCCTGTGGTCCCAGCTACTTGGGAGGCTGAGGTGGGAGCATCAACATTTGAGCCAGGGAGACGAATGTTGCAGTGAGCCAAGATCATGCCATTGCCCTCCAGCCTGGGTGACAGTGAGACTGTCTGAAAAATTCATGAAAAAACAATAAAGGACAGAATATAAACCTTTTTGAGAACAGAGACAGTAAGTAATACATGTTTCTCCCAGAGGAGGGCAGGATAATCATTCAGATATGTTTATTTTGTATTACAGCCTAACCTTTGAATAGTATTCTCACAAATGCTTACTAAACCCAAATATGCCAGGCACACAGACTAGAAAACCGCTATTGCAGTAGAATATGGAGTTCAATCCAGACTTTTCCCTTTTTTTTTTTTTTGGGAGATAGAGTGTCATTCTGTCACCTGGGCTGGAGTGCAGTGGCACGATGTTGGCTCACTGCAACCTCCACCTTCTAGGTTCAAGAGATTCTCCTGTCTCAGCCTCCCGAGTAGCTGGGATTACAGGCACATGCCGCCATGCCTGACTAATTTATTTTAGTAGAGACGGGGTTTCACCGTGTTGCCCAGGCTGGTCTAGAACTGAGCTCAGGTACTCCACCCGCCTCGGCCTCCCCAAGTGCTGGGATTACAGGCGTAAGCCACCGCGCCCAGCCCAGACTTTAAACATAGCTCTGTACTATGAAGTGCTCTGTATCTAGAGCTTTGCTCAGCATTATTTAGTGGGACACCATCTCTGTGATGGGACAGGTATTTGTTTCAGGCTGACCGAAGGTGAGTCAGTTATAATGTTACAGTACTCATTTAGGTAACCAGTATGGAATACACCTAGGATTTTTACATTTCATCCATTGAAACCAGTTTTCATATTTAGCGTAGCCATCATACATAAATACACTTTTGCCTGGGCAGAGGAGCAGAAGTCAAAGCCTGGCACTTCCTCCTGTCACTTCTAATTATCACGTACACATCACATGACTGACACTTGCACTATGGTGTGTCTTCCAATCTTACTATAGTGTTACTCAAACCACTGGAATTAAAAGGGTCACAGCAAGTGCATGTATCAGTTTGTGCCCTCCCAGCTGGCCACAGGTTTCAGTGATAGAACCTTAGTTGCCTGTTGATTCCTCAAAGATCTAGAACCAGAAATACCATTTGACCCAGCAATCCCATTACTGGGTATATACCCAAAGGAATATAAATCATTTTATTACACATGCATGCACGTATGTTCATCACTGCAGCACTATTCACAATAGCAAAGACATGGAATCAACCCAAATGCCCACCAATGGTAGACTGGATCAAGAAAATGTGGTATATACACACCATGGAATACCATGCAACCATAAAAAGGAACAAGATTATGTCCTTTGAAGGGACATGGATGGACCTGGAAGCCATCATCCTCAGCAAACTAACGCACAGAAAAGCAAACACCACATGTTCTCACTTATAAGTGGGAGCTGAACAATGAATACAGGGAGGGGAACAACACACACTGGGGCATGTCAGGGGGTGGCATAGCAGGAGGGAGCATATTAGGAAAAATAGCTAATGCATGCTGGGCTGAATTCCTAGGTACGGCAAACCACCATGGCATACGTTTACCTACGTAACAAACCTGTACATCCTGCACATGTACCGCAAAACTTAAAAAAAGAATCTTAGTTGTCTATTAATGCGGAAGAGGAACAAATCCATTAATTCACCTATTTCAAGATTACGAGTGAAAAGAAAGCTGAGCTTTTTGTGATAGTGTAGAGCCAGTCCTCTAGGTTCACAGCTATTTGCTATTTTAACACCCAAAGAGTGAACAAAGAATAGCCTCTTCCTTGGGCTTAATGCCAGACTGATGACTGATTGGCTTATGATTTACATTCAGCCACATGGGGAGAAAAAAAGTGTTTCTTCTCAGTAGATGATCAGTCACTGGCAACACACTGATTTGTTGCCTTCAGGTTTGACTGGGTCACGAATTTATACTAATTGTAAAATTCTGAACATTTTTAAGGTACATGTATTTAAAATGACATATCTGGATCAACTGGGGAAGCAATTTGTAACATTCATTATGAGATTTGGATTCAAGTGGAAAATACAGTTGATTTTTTAGTACGAGAGCAGATTACAGGAGGCTTTGAAAGCTGGGCAGGGAAATTATCAAAAGGCCTTTAGAGGTCTTTGAGGATGGGAGATACATGAAACAGAGCTGAAATATGCAGGAAAGATAGGAGTATCCAGGCAGAAGTTAAAATCAGACTGGTTTAGGGATGTAATTATGGGAATGAGAAAGCCCAGATCAGGGAAATTCAAATTCCAATGAAAACTGGAGCCTGGAGTTCAGGTTAACATACATACGAACATTTGTCAGAATTTACTGGCCAAGATGCTAACCCATGGTCACAGATCAGAACCTTTCAAAGCTGAATGGAACCTCAAAGATGATCCAGTGACTTCAACCTCCTCTTTCAGCGCACAAGAAAATTAAGACCCAGACACGGATTCACCTTTCCAGGACCAAAAATCCAATCAGGAGGAAAACTGAGTATAAAACCCCCCAAATTATAAAACTCGACTGTATGAAAATAAAAGCTGTCATTTATAGCATTGTTAGTTATTTAAGTACCTTTAAATAAGTCCCTGCTAGCCGAGTGCAGTGGCTCACTCCTGTAATACCAGCACTTTGGGAGGCTGAGGTGGGTGGATCCCGAGGTCAGGAGTTCGAGACCAGCCTGACGAACATGGTGAAACCCCATCTCTACTCAAAATACAAAAATTAACTGGGCATGGTGGCATGCACCTGTAATCCCAGCTACTCAGGAGGCTGAGGCAAGACAATGGCTTGAACCCAAGAGGTGGAGGTTGCAGGGAACTGAGATCGCGCCACTGTACTCCAGCCTGGGTGACGGAGCAAGACTCCGTCTCAAAAAGTAATAAAATAAATAAGTCCCTGCTACTACTCACCTACAGGCACACTATATGCAGTTAAATGAGAACACAAAAGATTAAAAATCAATGCTTACTACTAAAATTTTTAATGAAATGGCATTTAGCACTTCAAAAATAATTGGGCAGGAAGATGGATTTCAGTAATACAAAATGGACCATACATTGATAGTTGTTGAAGCTCAGTTAATAGGTAAATGAAATTCATTATACCCATCTTGTTATTTGAATATATGTTTAAAATTTTCAGCCGGGCACAGTGGCTCATGTCTGTAATCTCAGCACTTTGGGAGGCCAAGGTGGGTGGATCACTTGAGGTCAGGAGTTCAAGACCAGCCTGGCCAACATGGTGAAACCC
>NW_012115043.1:12058704-12068330 GCF_000951035.1 Colobus angolensis palliatus
AGAGACGGGGTTTCACCATGTTGGTCAGGCTGGTCTTGAACTCCTGACCTCAGATGATCCGCCTGCCTCGGCCCCCCAAAGTGCTGGGATGATAGGCATGAGCCGCCATGCCCGGTCAATTCTGAGATTTTTTTAAATCAATTCCTGCAATGTGCAGCACTTAGCCTAATATATTATATTTGAGGCTTGTTTCCTGTGTCCATGTTGTCTTAACTATCATGGCATGTAGGTCCTGTACATGCCATCATGGTAGGACAACATGGATAGTGAAGTCTCATAATAGTTTCAGCTGCTCTGGATGATTACTTGCCATCTCCTTACAGAGCCTCCAGAATTAATTTGTAGCTTTTGTTTTGTCAATCTATCCGAAAATATTCTCTAATTTGATGAATATTCATCCATCTATTTTTTGCATGCTGCAGTAAGAATGGGATCTTATTTTTCTAGTACATAGGAAAGCAGAACCTGCAAGAGGTTTAGGGCAAAGCATTTTACCTAATAAGAGGTACAGGAACTTGGCAACACGCAGCAAAGTATTTACTGGGAATTAGCTCAAAAGAGCATTGTGTAGAAATATGGTCAATGGAATTTTCTCTTGAATATCCCAACTCTTATTATCTAATTCTGTGAACTTCCTGAAATTCTATTCCAAGAGAAATAGGATTCAAAACTGGTTCTTTTACCTGGAGGCAGAGATGTGAAGGTGTTCTTTCTACTTCTGGAAACACATGGGCAGCACTGATTCCTTGGCCAAGTTAAGGGATGGACACAGAAGCTTTGTGCATTTCTCTTTCCTGCTTCTACTCCCTCTAGTCCCTGATATGAATACTCTATCTGCAGACTTCCACATTTAGTCATGCCAGAGTAAGGAGGATGAGACTTAACTTCTATAAACAACTAGAAAAGTAGATTAAGTACATGAAACAAATGTTTTCCATATATTGGACCACAGGCAGCTGTGACAGGACTGTAATCCCTCAGAAAGGAAAAAAATAGGATGAACCCTGTAATCATCCCAGCTGTCTTCATGGAGGCAATATCCAAGCTGCAGGCACAGGGAAAGGAAACCCAAACAGAAGCTGGCAGCCTCGCCGAGTTGAGGGAAGGTGAGATAGTTGAAGCTCCAAGCAGATTTCCAGAAACGAGACCACTGTGGAGGGAAAAAAAAACCCTCCAGGAATCTATACCGTGGTCCCCTCGAGTCCTTACTGAGTGCCTGGCTGCATAGAAGCAGTGACACTCCACTAGGCCAAGCTAAGAGTGGGGAGTTGGTAACAGCAATTCCCAAAGCTCACACTGGGGCATGACAGAGGGAAGAGTCCTCTGTAATCTCCCAAGACATTAGAGACCCCAGAGAGGTCATGCCTTGGTAGCAGCATCAATATCCCTTGAATGAAGGCTGCTTGACTTAAATTCACCCTAGCAAAGCTGAAAACAGACTCAAGGGGATCACACTTTTCCACAAATAGTTGCCAAAATGAAGCCCAACACAAGTAAACAAAGTCCAGATCCTCAGTAACTTAAGAGTTGCAATGTCCTGCATCTAACAGAAAAATTACTAGACACGCTAAGCAGCAGGAAAATGTGACCATAATGAGGACAAAAAATAGTGAACAATGGGGGGAGAGATTGCATTGGGAGTTATACCTGATAATAAATGACGAATTGATGGGTGCTGACGAGTTGATGGGTGCAGCATACCAACATGGCACAAGTATACATATGTAACAAACCTGCACGTTATGCACATGTACCCTAGAACTTAAAGTATAATAATAAAAAATAAAAAATAAAAAAAAAAATAGTGAACAGGAACAGACACAGAAACGACAGGGGTGACAGAGCTAGCAGACAAGGATGTTAAAACAGATGTTTTTGTATTAATACAAGTACTTAATGAGAAAAATGAAAGATTTTTTTAAAAAGCAGAACTTCTCGAGATGAAAGATACAATATATAAAAAGAAAATTTAACTGAATAGCAGACTAGATACTAAACAAGATCAGTGAAATTGAAGAAAAACAAATTTTATCTAAAATACAGAACAAAGAGAATATAACTACAGGAAAAAAGGAACCAAACCTCAGAGATTTTTGGAATAATATCGAGTGGCTATATATGGAAGGGAGAGCAGAAAAATGAAATTGAGGAGACTGTGGCCATGTTTTTCCAAATTTGATAAAAACTATAAACCAACAACAAATAAGCTTAACTCCAAGCAGGATAACCGTAGTACATCAAAATCTAATTGCTGAAAAACAGTGATCAAGAGAAAATTTAAAAGCAGTCAGAGGTAAGAGACTTTATACCCACAAAAACAAAGATAGTGATTTCCAAAGACTACTTGTTAACAGCTATGCAGCTAGAAGACAATGAAATCAAATCTAAAAAATACTGAGGGTTACCTCACACCCACAAGGATGGCTACTAGCAGGGAAAAAAAATAACAAGTGTTGATGAGAATTAGACATATTGGAATTCTTGTGCAGTATTGGTGAGAAAACTCACACAACTAAGGAAAACAGTATGATGATTCCTCAAAAAATTAAAAATAGAATTACCAGCCAGGCATGTCAGGTCACACTTGTAATTCCAGCACTTTGGAAGGCTGAGGCAGGAGGATTGCTTGAGGCCACTAGTTAGAGACCAGCCTGGGCAACATAGAGACTGCTGTCTGCATCAAAAAAATCAGCCAGGTGTGGTGGCATGCACCTGTAGTCCCAGCTACTTGGGTGGCCAAGGCAGGAGGATTGCTTGAGCCCAGGAGTTCGAGGCTACAGTGAGCTATACCTGTGCCACTGCACTCCAGCCTGGGCAATGGGGCAAGATTGCATCTCAAAAAAAATATATATGTATATATATATATGTATGTGTGTGTGTGTGTTTGTGTATGTATATTTACCAAATGATCCAGCAATTCCACTTTTGGGTACATACGTAAAAGAATTGAAAGCACTGGCCAGGTGCAATGGCTCATGCCTGTAATTCCAACACTTTGGAAGGCCAAGACAGGAGGATCCCTTGAGCCCAAGAGTTCAAGACTAGCCTGGGCAACATGGCAAAACCCTCTCTTAAAAAATAATAATCATATAAAAAATTAGCTGGGCATGGTGGCAGACACCTGTAGTCCTAGCTACTCGGGAAGCTGAGGTGGGAAGATCATCCGAGCTCTGGAGGTCAAGGCTGCAGAAAGCCATGATGGCGCCAGTGCACTCCAGCCTGGATGACAGAGTAAAAATACTGTCTTTAAAAACAAACAAACAACAACAAAAATAAAATAGAAATGATCAGGCTTAGAGAAGAAGGCATGTCAAAAGCTAGGCCTCTTGTGTCAAAGTCAGCAAAGTCATAAACACAATGGAAAAATTCTTGAAGACAAGTAGAAGTGCTACTTCTTACTCCATTTGGAGAATCCCCCCACCCCCACAAAAAAATGTGCTACTTCAGTGAACATATGAGTAAGAAAGTGAAATAGCCTTTTTGCCGATATGGAGAAAGTTTGAAGGCTCTGGACAGATCAAACCAGCCACAACATTCCCTTAAACCAAAGCGTAATCCAACCAGCCACAACATTCCCTTAAATCAAAGCCTAATCCAGGCAAGGTCCTAACGTTCTTCAATTCTATGAAGGCTGAGAGAGGTGAGGAAGCTGCAGAAGAAAAGTTTGGAGCTAGGAGAGACTGATTTGTGAGGTTTAAGGAAAGATGCCATCTTCAGAACATAAAAATGCAAGATGGAGCAGTAAGTGCTGAGGTAGAAGCTCCAACGAGTTGTCCAGAAGATCCAGCTAAGATCATTGGTGGAGATGGCTATACTCAACAACAGATTTTCTTTGTAGACCAAACATCCTTCCATTGGAAGATGCCTTCTAGGACTTCTGTAACTACAGAGGACAAGTCCATGCCTGGCTTCAAAACACAGGGGGCTAATGCACCTAGTGACTTTAAGTTGAAGCCAGTGTTCATTTACCACACTGAAAATCCTAGGACCCTTAAGAATGAAGCCTGGATGACAGCACATCCGCTCACAGCATGGATAACTAAATATTTTAAGCCCACTGTTGAGAATTACTGCTCAGGAAAAAAAAAAAAAAAAAAAAGATTTTTAAAAATATTACTGCTTGTTGATAATATACCTAGTCACTCAAGCTCTCACAGAAATGTACAAGGAGATTCATGCTGTTTTCATGGCTGCTAAGACAACATCCATTCTGCAGCCCATGTGTCAAGGAGTAATTTGTACTTTCAAGTCTTAATATTTAAGAAAAACATTCCATAAGGCTATAACTGTCATAGTGATTCCTCTGATGAATCTGAGCAAGTCCACTGAAAAATCTTCTGGGTCAGGCACGGTGGCTCACGCATGTAATCCCAGCACTTTGGGAGGCCAAGGCAGGTGGATCACCTGAGCTGAAGAGTTCAAGACCAGCCTGACCAACATGGTGAAATACATCTCTACTAAAAGTACAAAAATTAGTTGGGCATGGTGGCATATGCCTGTAATCCCAGCTACTCAGGAGGCTGAGGCAGGAGAATCGCTTGAACCCAGGAGGCAGAGGTTGCAGTGAGCTGAGATCACGCCATTACACGCCAGCCTGGGTGACAGAGCAAGACTCTGTCTCAAAAAAGAAAAAAAAGAAAGGAAAAAGAAAAACCTTCTGGAGGCTGGCTGCAGTGGCTCACGCCTGTAATCCCAGCACTTTGGGAGACCAAGACAGGTGGATCACCTGAGGTCTGGAGTTCCACACCAGCCTGGCCAATATGGTGAAACCTCATCTCTACTGAAAATACAAAAATTAGCCAGGCATAGTGGTGTGTGTCTGTAGTCCCAGCTACTCGGGAGGCTGAAACAGGTGAATTGCTTGAGCCCGGGAGGCAGAGGTTACAGTGACCCGAGATCGTACCACTGCCCTCCAGCCTGGGTGACAGATAATCCGTCTCAAAAAAATTAAAAAAGAAAGAAAAAAAAAAAGAAAGAAAAACTTTCTGGAAAGGATTCACTATTTTAAATGCCTTTCAGAACATTTGTGATGCATGGTGCGGAGGCCAAAATAACAACATTAACAGGAGTTTGGAGGAAGTTGATTCCAACTCTCATAGATGACTTTTTGGGGTTCAAGACTTCAGTGGAGGCCAGGCGCATGATTCACACCTGTAATCCCAGCACTTATGGAGGCCGAGGCAGGTGGATCGCCTGAGGTCAGGAGTTCAAGACCAGCCTGACCAATATGGTGAAACCCCACCTCTACTGAAAATACAAAAATTAGCAGGGCATGGTGGCGTGCACCTGTAGTACCAGCTACTCAGGAGGCTGAGACAGAATTGCCTGAACCCAGGAGGTGGAGGTAGAGGTTACAGTGGGCCAAGATCACACCACTGCACTCCAGCCTGGGTGACAGAATGAGACTCCGTCTCAAAAAAAAAAAAAAAGAAAAAAAAGAAAAAAACTTCAGTGGAGGAAGTAACTGCAGATGTGGTAGAAACAGCAAGAGAACTAGAATTTTATCTCATGATAAATTGGAAAAAATGAGGAGTTGCTTCTTACAGATGAACAAAGAAAGTGGTTTCTTGGCCAGGCATGGTGGCTCACGCCTGTAATCCCAGCACTTTGGGAGGCCAAGGCAGGTGGATCACTTGAGTTTAGGAGCTCGAGACCAGACTGGTCAACATGGCGAAAACCCATCTCTACTAAAAATACAAAAATTAGCCAAGTGTGGTGGCGTGCACCTGTAATTCCAGCTACTCACGAGCCTGAGGTGGAAGAATCACTTGAACGCAGGAGGCCCAAGGTACAGTGAGCCAAGATCACACCACTGCCCTCCAGCTTGGGCGACAGATCAAGACTTTGCCTCAAAAAAAAGAGAGAAAGAAAGAGTTTCTTGAGATGAAATCCACTCATGGCGAAGATGCTATGAACATTGTTGAAATAACAAAGGATTTAGAATATTACATAACCGTAGTTGATAAAATAGCACTAGGGTATGATAGAATTGACTCTAATTTTGGAACTTCTCCTGTGAGTAAAATGTTATCCAACAGCATGGCATGCTATAGAGAAATCTTTCAGGAAAGGAAGAATCAATCAATGTGGCAAACTTCATTGCTGTCTTATTTTTTTTAATTGCCACAGCGATCTACGTTCAGAAACCACCACCCTTGACCAGTCAGCAGCCATCAACATTGAGACAAGATCCACATCAGCAAAAAGATTATGACTCACTGAAGGCTCAGATTATTAAGAATTTTTTAGCAATAAAGTGGTTTTTTTTTGCACTGGTTGCCCAATAGTGTTTTTAAAATAATGTATATACATTGTGTTTTTAGATATAATGCCATTGCACAGATACAGTGTAAACATAACTTTGATGTACACTGGGAAATCCAAAAATTTGTCTGACTTGCCGTGTTGCAAAATTTGCTTTACTCGGTGGCCTGGAATCAGATTCACAAAAACTCTGAGATATGCCTGTATACATATGTTTCCTACAGAACATGTTCAAGAAGGTCCATAGGAGCACAACTTATAACGGACAACAGTTGGAAACAACCCAAATATCCATCAATAGAATGGATCAACTATGGTATATTCATGCAATGGAATATTACATAGCAGTGAGAATCACTGAACTGCTACAAACAACATAGATGAATCTTGTAAATATAATGTAGAGTTTAAGGAGCCATCAACAAAAGAGAACATAGTACTTATATAAAATTCAAAACCAGGCAAAATAACCTGGGATGTTACAAGTGAGAACAATGGTTATTTTTGAAAAGTCCTTGGAAAGGAATATAAGAGATACTCTAGGTTGCTGGGAATGTTCTCTTTCTTGACCGGGGTTCTAGTTACACAGGTGTGCTCACTTTGTAAAACTTGAGTTAGATATTTGGAATTTTTGTATTTTTGCACATGGATATTATGCCTCAGATGTTAGTTGAAAAAAGAGGCTGGATACGGTGGTTCACACCTGTAATCCCAGCACTTTGGGAGGCTGAGGCAGGAGGATTGCTTGAGGCCAGGAGTTCAAGACTAGCCTGGGCAACATGGCAAAACCTCATCTCCACAAACAATTTTTAAAATTAGCAAGGCATCATAGCGCATGTCTGTAGTCCCAGCTACTTGACAGGCCAAGGTGGGAGGATCACTTGAGCCCAGGAGATTGACGCTGCAGTGAGCCCTGATCGTGCCACTGTACTCCAGTCTAGGCGACACATGAGAGAATCCCACAAATCCCACAACATCCACCCATCTACTACAGCTGAGTCCATCCACGCTGCCTTCACTCCTGTTACTGTGGGTGAACTGTTCACACTTCCATCAAAGACAAGCCTTTCTTCTTGTGCCCTTAAATAATCATCCCTCTTTTCTTTCCAAAGATGTCATTCTGGCAAGCCTCCCAACTCACTCCTACATCTTTTCCTCTTGACTGGATCTTTCCCATCAATATACAAATGAGTTATCACTTCATACATTTTCAAGATAACCTTCTCTTAACTAGTTACTGTACTTTTTCCCTGCTTCTCTTGGCTTAAAGTAAAACCCCTCAAAAGATTTATCTATACTTGCTGAACCTACTTTTGTTCTTTTTTTTTTTGAGACGAAGTCTCACTCTGTCACCCAGGCTGGAGCGCAGTGGCCGGATCTCAGCCCACTGCAAGCTCTGCCTCCCGGGTTTACGCCATTCTCCTGCCTCAGCCTCCCAAGTAGCTGGGACTACAGGTGCCCGCCACCTCGCTCGGCTAGTTTTTTGTATTTTTTAGTAGAGACGGGGTTTCACCGTGTTAGCCTCCACTTTTGTTCTAACATTCTCCCTGAACCACCTCCAACCAAGTGCTCACCTCCACATTCCACAAAAACTGATCTTATCAAGGTCACCTCCACGCTGTTAAATCCAATAGTGACTTCTTCATCCTCATCACATGTGAGTCTCAGCAGCTTTTGGTGCAATCATCAGCTCTCTCTTTCCTGAAACACGTTTTCCTGATGACTTCCAGAACCTCACACTCACCCCATTTTCCTTCTGCCACACTAGTTGCTTCTTTCCTACTCTCTTTTGCTGGTTTCTCCTTGTCTCCCTGCCCTCTGCATTTTGGAACCTGGAACTCATTTGGTAGCCTCTATTCCATTTTCTCTCTTTTAAGGCTCTTATCCATTTCATGACTTTACACAATCTGTAAGCTGTTAAACACCAGGTAAGCATCTCCGATTCAGATCTCTCTCCCAAATTCAGACTTCTGTATACATTCATCTCTTCAACATCTCTACTTGGATATCTAATAGCCGTCTGCAGTTGTTTATGTTCACAAAGTCCTGAAAAGTAAAGTTCTGAAGAAAGGCCAGGCATGGTGACTCACACCTGTAATCCCTGAAAAACCAGTCTTTCACAGGCTTCCCATCTTAGTTAGTGGCAACACCATCCTTCTAACAAGATAAAACCCTTGGAGTTACGTACTCCTTTATTTCTCTCAAACTCAATCTGTCAGCACCTCCTCACACTGAACCTTCAAAATACTTTCAGGCTGGATGTGATGGCTCACATCTGTAATCCCAGCACTTTAGGAGGCTGAGATGCGGGGATCGCTTGAGTCCAGGAGTTCAAGGTAACATGGGCAACATGGTGAAACCCCATCTTTACAAAACATACCAAAGTTAGCCGGGCATGGTGGCACACACCTGTAGTCCCAGCCACTTTGGGGGCTGAGGCAGGAGGATCACTTGAGCCCAGGAGGTCGAGGCTGTGGTGAGCTGAGATCATGCCACTGCACTCCAGCCTGTATAGAAAAAAAAAAAAAATTCCAGAATCTGGCCACTTTCACCACTTCTACTACTACTGCTTTGGTCCAAGCCACTATTGCATAGTGCCTGCATTATTGCTATAGTTTCCTAACTGGCCTCCCTGCTCTACCCTCGCCCCCAAGCCAGTCTGTTCTCAATGTAGCAGACTAGAGTCGTCCCATTAAAATGTGAGATCTCTGCTCAGAACCCCCCACAACGGCCTATTTCACTCAAAGGAGAAAAACTCCATACAACAGCTTACAAAAGCCTCTACTGGCCTCTTCTGTATGCCCCTCTTAACTCCTGTTCTTCTCCTCCTTTAATCTACTTACAACAGCTTCTTTGCTGTTCCTGAAACATGGCAGGTGGGTTCCTGCTTCAGGGCCTTTCAAGTGTTTCCTCTTGGCTTAGAATGTGCTCTTCACCCTTAATCTTCATGGATCATTCCTTCATCTCCTCAGATGTTTTTATTTTTCCTTGAGATGGGGTCTTGCTCTGTCACCTAGGCTGAAGTATAGTGAGGGATATAATCATTGCTCACTGCATCCTCGACTCCTGGGCCTAAGTAATCCTCCTGCCTCAGTCTACCAAGTAGCTAGAACTACAGGTGTGCAGCACCACACCAGGCTAATATTTCTATGTTTTGTAGAGACAGGGTTTTGCCATGTTGCCTAGGCTGGTCTCAAACACCTGGGCTCAAGCAATGCTTCCTCCCTGGCTTCCCGAAGTGCTGGGATTACAGGTGTGAGCCACCATGCCTGACCTTCCTTCAGATCTTTACTTGAACATCACCTTTTCATTATATATCTATATTGTATATAATATACCATGTACTTATATATTGTAATATA
>NW_012115043.1:12068380-12070023 GCF_000951035.1 Colobus angolensis palliatus
TCACTCTTGTAGCTTATGTTGGAGGAATAGAAGAAAACAATTTTCAAAGAATTCAGTTGGGTTACAATAACAAAATACAGTCGTCTCCCCTCATCGGCAGAAAATATGTTCCAAGAATGCCAGTGGATATTTATATATTATATATATTATATACTATATATATACTATATATTACATATATATACACACACCCATTTCCTGTTCACCCGTGTGTGTGTGTGTGGTTTTTGTTTGAGACAAGGTCTCACCCTGTCGCTCAAACTGGAATACAGTGGCGCAATGATCACAGTTCACTACAGCCTCTAACTCCTCAGCTCAAGCTTTCCTCCTGCCTCAGCCTTCCAAAGTGCTAGGATTACAGATGTGAGCCTCCACACCCAGCCCAGACCACCCTATTTAAAATTTTAAGTATCTTCCCTTTCTACTCCATCCTCCCAAGTTCTCCATCACTTCCTTTGGCCTCTATCATTTGCTTCCTTATAATAATTTACAGTCTGTTTCCCACTAGTATGCACACAAGTGTTGGAATTTTTGTCTGTTTTTTGACTGATGTATCCCCAGTGCCAAGAACAATTCCTGGTAAACAGTAAGAGCTCAATAGTTCTGGAATGAAGAAGTTATCTCATTGGTTGGCAGTACATTCAAGCTTCGTAAAGGCAGGAACCATATCTTATTCATCTTTGTAATAAAAGACTAAATGGGCCGGGTGCCGTGGCTCACACCTGTAATCCCAGCACTTTGGGAAGCCAAGGTAGGTGGATCGCCTGAGGTCAGGAGTTCGAGACCAGCCTGGCCAACATGGTGAAACCCTGTTTGAAAGAAGTAAGACCAGATTCCTGAGGAGAGGTGCGGTGACACCTGCCTGTAATCCCAGCTACTCAGGAGGCTGAGGAAAGAGGATTGCTTGAGCCCACAAGTTCGAAACCAGGCTAGGCAACATAGTGAGATCTCATCTTTAAAAAGTAAGAAGAATTAAAAAAAAAAAAAAGAAAAAAGAAAAACAGATCTTTGGGTCAAGTAAGGTGCTTAAAGCAGACTAGCAGGCAAGGTATTTAATTATTCTTTCTTTTTTTTTTTTTTTTTTAACTCCTCTTAGTATCATTCCCAATATTCCTCTTTTTTTTTTTTTTTTTTTAAGAGTCAGAATCTTGCTGTCATGCCCAGTTTGGAGTGCAGTAGCACAATCATGGCTCACTGCATCCTCAAACTTCTGCACTCAAGTAATCCTCCCACCTCAGCCTCCTAAAGTGCTGGGATTACAGGTGTGTGAACCACCACACCTAGCCCCAATGCACTTTCTAGTTTTAATTACAGTATTCTACCTCCTCAACTGAATTATGTCACACGTTCCCAAACAAGGTTATCAACGGCCTTCTCCTTCTTTCTTGAGAAATTTTCAAGCTGGGCATGGTGGCATATGCCTGTAGTCCCAGCTACTCAGCAAGCTGAGGTGGGAGGATTACTTGAGCCTGGGAGGTAGAGGTTACAGTGGGCCAAGATCACACCACTGCACTCCAGCCTGGGTGACAGAATGAGACTCCGTCTCAAAAAAAAAAAAAAAAGAAAAAAAAGAAAAAAACTTCAGTGGAGGAAGTAACTGCAGATGTGGTAGAAACAGCAAGAGAACTAGAATTTTATCTCAT
>NW_012115043.1:12071493-12072785 GCF_000951035.1 Colobus angolensis palliatus
TTTTTTTTCACTCAACCAAGGACAAAAATTACAATGAGCAGAGTGTACAACAAAAATGCAGTTATTAAACCAATGCTCACCAATTAGCCCACAAATAAAAAATGAGGAAATCCAAACCTTGAGAGGTAATACACACACAGTCGTTCAATTAATTTATGAGATTTTTACCTACCAGAGAAAAGTTAAAGAAACAGATATGACTCAGAGGGAAGAGAAAAATCAACAGATGTGTTGGTGTATGATTTCTGTAATACACTAAACAAATGAGGGCAAAATTCGACTCCTCTGATATGAAGACCTTGTGTTATTAAATAAACAGCACTTCATATGCACCTGAATATATTTCTAGAGAAAATTTCAATGGTTGAAAAATTTCAGTAACTTATCCTGAAAAAGATGACAAGTTCACATTTTAATTTTTTATTTATATAAAAAATTATAACTTATTTCACATGAAAGCTTTTAGAGTAAGTTAACTATGAGACCAAAGTTCTTTTCTCAGAGAATTCACACCCAGGGAGGCTTTTCTGCCTACTTGCCATGGTGGCAGTGTGCCCCTTCTATCTCCTTCAGAGGAGGGCCGAGGGCCGAGGGCCAAGGACCATCACATCAGCCAGCAGTGGGAGGCCATGATCGATCACCACTGCTGGCAACAGACCTCTCAGGGCACATCCACCATGTATATAACTAGTCATCAGTCATCTCTGTAGTGGGGCTGAGAGCAAAGCAAATACGACTCTATTACAATGCCGGCAAGTTGGTAGTGACAATGCCCATTACCTAAGAAGTACAACCTAACCCAAAAAGAGTAACTTTTTTTTTTTTTTTTGGACACTCAGTCTCACTATGTTGCCCAGGCTGGAGTGCAGTGGTACGATCTTAGCTCACTGCAACCTCTGCCTCCCGGGTTCAAGCGATTCTCCTGCCTCAGCCTCCCAAAGTGCTGGGATTATAGGTGTGAGCCACTGTGCCTGGCCTTCTTTCAGAACTTTACTTGAACATCAGCATTTTGTTGAGGGATTCCCTGTCAACCCTTTTGTGGATTGTTTTTGTGTTTTAAGACAGGGTCTCACTCTGTCATTCAAGCTGGAATGCAGTGGCACAATGATCATAGTTCACTGCAGCCTCAGACTCCCTGAACACCCCTGTAATCCCAGCTACTCAGGTGGCTGAGGTGGAAGGATCACTTGAGCCCAGGAGGTGGAGGCTGTGGTGAGTCATGACTGCAGCACTGCACTCCAGCCCGGGCAACAGAGTGAGACCCCCATTTCCCACCCCTCGAAAAAAATACA
>NW_012115043.1:12073265-12084131 GCF_000951035.1 Colobus angolensis palliatus
TCTCCTGCCTCAGCCTCCCAAGTAGCTGGGATTACAGGCACCCGCCACCATGCCTGGCTAATTTTTGTATTTTTAGTAGAGATGGGGTTTCACCACATTGGCCAGGCTGATCTTGAACTCCTGACCTCAAGTGATCTCCCTACCTTGGCCTCCCAACGTGCTGGCATTACAGGCATGAGCCACCACACCTGGCCAAAAGTAACTAACCTATAAATTAAAAACTCACTGTGTGAGACACACTGATAACTCTCAGAGTTACAGGGTTTGCACAGAGAAAGTTGATCATGAGAGAAAACTTGACGAATTGAATGACAACAATCAGAAAGGGCTGGGCGCAGTGGCTCACGCCTGTGATCCCAGCACTTTGGGAGGCCGAGGTGGGTGGATCACTTGAGGTCAGGAGTTCAAGACCAGCCTGACCAACATGGTGAAACCCTGTTTCTACTAAAAAAGTATAAAAAAAATCAGCCGGGCATGATGGCACACACCTGTAATCCCAGCTACTCAGGAGGCTGAGACAAGAGAATCGCTTGGACCCGAGAGGCAGAGGTTGCAATGAGCGGAAATCGCGACATTAGTTGCATTCCAGCCTGGGTGAAAAAAAAAAAAATCAGAAAGGAAGAAACATATTAATGATATCATGACATATTAATGGGAACATCCTTCAGATTACACAAATTAACTTGCATATAGATCACTTTTCCAAGGTATATTATATGCAGGAGATGAGCTGTACTACATTCAAAGGGCACTGCCTATGTTTTTATAGCATCCCTTGCCCATCACAGAAGAGTATAACTTAGCCAACAACTATCTCTGGAGCTTCAGAAAGGAAACTGTTTCGCTAGGTAACACTTGGGAGGTAGCGTGCTGTATGTGTGTATACATATACACACATATACGTATGTATACGTATTTACACATACACACATATACTTATGTATACGTATTTACACATACCTTATTGTCTCCCCTTCACATAGTGATCCTCCCATTCACATTATGAAATAAGAGTTTTGATTCAAGAGGGGGCCAGGCGTGGTGGCTCACACCTGTAATCCCAGCAGTTTGGGAGGCTGGGGCAGGTGGATCACTTGAGGCCAGGAGTTTGAGACCAATCTGGCCAACATGGCGAAACCCCATCTTTACTAAAAATACACAAAAATTAACTGGGTATGGTGGCTCGCATCTGTAATCCCAGCTACTCGCAAGGCTGGGGTGGGAGAATCACTTGAACCCAGGAGGCGGAGGCTTCAGTGAGCCGAGATCATGCCACTGCACTCCAGCCTGGGCAACAGAGTGAGAATCTGTCTCAAAAAAAAAAAAAAAAAAAAAACAGTTTTGACTCAAGAGGCCTAAACATGGAATAACAATAACAAGACATCCTGGCTTAGCCAAATAGTCCTAGTTCATTTTTATTTCTCAATGTAATTATTAATAGTGCAGACTCTCCCCCTACAAAAACATGTTCCACTTTGAATAATAAATTACATATTACCTTACCTGAATGGCTATTGTCTCCTCTATGCAACATTAGTTAAGCTTTGGCTGTGAAGCGGACAAAATTAGAATTAGCGCTGAGATTTTCCTATAAGAATACAGGTGGTCAAACTGGTTAAATCACCCTGCCTTTTCCTTTACAGAAAACTCACGAACATGGCAATATAAACAAAATGAGGATGGCTCTCAACAATGAAAGAACCAGCCCTGTTCCCCTGTCTTCATTAGAATTTACTGTTCATAGGCCAGGTGCGGTAGCTCCCACCTGTAATCCCAGCACTTTGGGAGGCCGAGGTGGGCGAATCACAGGGTCAGGAGTTCGAGACCAGCCTGGCCAATATGGTGAAACCTGGTCTCTACTAAAAATACAAAAATTAGCCGGACATGGTGCTGCATGCCTATAGTCCCAGCTACTCAGGAGACTGAGGTGGGAGAATTGCTTGAACCCGGGAGGCAGAGGTTGCAGTGAGTTGAGATTGTGCCACTGCACTCCAGCCTGGGTGACAGAGCAAGACTCTGTCTCCAAAAAAAAAAAAAAAATTGCTACTCATGCAGCTTGTCAGGACCATTTCAGAATAATGAGAACTCTCTTGCCAGCCCCTAGGGATTTTAAATGACACCAATAGTTACAAGAAAAAGTCTCACACACTTTATCTGCTTATATTTATATTATTTTTGACATACTAGGCAAAAAGTAGGCAAAAAAAATATATTAGGCAAAAAAAGACTTTGAATCAGGAGCTATTTATTTTTAAGTTAACAGTACAGAAGGGAAGGCTCTCTTTCCATCAAAGTTCTCCTCCACGCTACCAAACCTAGAGTTATTAGGAACAGCAGCTCCACAGAATGGAAAAGCTACCAGCAGGCATTCAGCTGAAATCAAGTCGCCTACCACACATCCCTCCTTCACTCTCGCAATCACAGAAGTTCTCATTCTCACTCGATAAGAAAGTCAATGAAGGAACTACTAGTGTTAGGGGTGACAGAAAAAGCAGCATTCACCCAGGCAGCAATTTAAGGCAACAGATCTCCTTACCCACACTCTAATAGCAGACCCCTTATCCTAAGGGATGCCGCGAATTGCAAAGGCCTGGTCTCCCACCCGCACTGTCCCAGTAAGTTCTGAGCATGTTTGTACATGCTCTCGCCCCACAGGTAGCAATGCTCCCATAGTGTGTCTCAAAGTTCAGTCCCATAGATGGCCTTATAACGTAGGTACTCTTCTAAGCACTGAAGAGCATTATCATCTACCTTTGGGTCAAACTTGTTGGCCAACAAGTGATGGTTTTGAAGCATCCAGTGCAAGTCCCCAGCCCCATAAACACAGATAGCCCGCTGGTGGATTCCAGAGCAAGGGCCATAAGGAGCACCCTTATCGATGTCTCCTTCATGACCCTGCCATTTTACCAGCCTGGCAATAGAAGTCAGGTCTGAGATGTCGTACTTGGGGTGGCTGGGAACAGAGCCAGGCATCCACCGTGCACGCTGAAGGGTGGCCCAGAGGTGTTCATCAGGGCTATAGGTGTCTTTTACCCATTCAATCAGTTGTTGGGATTTAGGGTTCTTCAAAACATGTTGGACAAAATCTCGGGAAGCCACAATATATGCATTCCCTGTAAACATAGTTAAATTATAAGGGGGAGGATCCTTCTTCTTGTTGGTAAGGTGTAATGTGTCTCCCACTACCTCAAAGTGATATTCCCAGCGGGTTTGTTTGTGCTTAGGAGGTACCTCTGTCTCCATGCTATTCCTCCCATTCAACATCTTGAGAGCCTGGACCATCTCAGCATTGCTCTTTAGAGGAAAGTCCGTCCCGCATGTATTCAGGAAGTATTTCCATGGCACTGAGCTCTGGAGCAAGTCTTCCATGCAGTTGAGGTCAGCTTGCACCCTGGACCAGGAGGCATAAATCACCCGAACCAGCTTACTGGCTATGAAGACATTTGGGAAGCATGAAATAATTGCTTTGACTGCCTCTTTGAAAGTTTCTGGGGACTTCTCATCCACGTGGATGCAGTATATGTTCTGAGGGGCATACACAGCTCGCAGTAGCCTTTCAAAGTTTTCAATCTTCTCATGAATCACCATAGAGTACGCAATAGGGAACTCCACCTCTTCTTTGCTCAGCGGGAACTGTATGAACTTCCTTTCCGCCTTGAAGCGTTCACAGTCTCTGGTGAGGGAGAGATAGTGGGTGTCTGTAAAAGGCTCCCGCTTCTTCTTGACCTCCAGGTTATTCACAAGAGCATGAAACACGGCTTCTGGGTCCCCTCGGGTGATCCCTGAACAGTTGATAGACCTCTTTGCTGGCAGTTTCAGGGAATTATACAAGATATTCCTACAGTACTGGCTTTGAAATTCCCTGGACTCCAGACCCAAGTAGTCAGAGCCACACTTCAACCTTAAAGAAAGTTTCAGAGCCGCAATGACCAGCAGCATATAGCAGCCCAGGGCCCACAAGTAATGCTGCCGGCAGAGTTTCTTCCACTGAACCATTGTCACGGAAGGGTAGACAGGTGGAGATTGAGCACAGGCAAGGAAGAGGAGAACACGATCCTTCAACAGAATAAAATGCCTCCAGTTACAAACTAATCATTCCCAGAAACATCAAGTTCAATTCCAAACTGATGGCAAAAAATAGTTCTTACCTGGACAAGTATCCTTAGTAAAGACCTGCCTAGAAACCCCTTACATCTGGTTCGTTGATGGAGATCTGTAACCTGACCCTACAAACTAGCCGACCACACTAAGGTATGGATCTGGCTCCACCTCCACCCCCCAGGAGAAAAGAAAGAACTGAGCCCCTGCTGCCATGGAGTGTCATTAGTAAGAGCAAGTCCCCACCCACCCTTCATTCCTCATTCTTCTTCTCATGCCTTACCACCCTAGAATGTAGCTCTTCTCTGGGGTCTGGAATTTCTGATAGATCTGGAGAGAAAAATCCATAAAATTCAGACTCTTGGCATCGGTTCTAGAAACCTAAGGGTCCTTTTAAAACATTTCTTGCTTCTATTTTGGCAATTTATACAGCATTAGAATGCTTTTCACCATATATACTGGTCAGATATGACATCTAGCCACACTGTTTAAAAAATGTTCTTAAAGAAGTAAAAATAACTGGATATTATCCAAAAAATGCATTGAAATCATTCACAGTATCCATCCAAATTTAAAATATGATTGCACACAAGCTGTGTATATGCAGTATTTAATGAGTACCTTTAGTGGGTGAGAAATATTTTTCTTGAGAAATATTTATTTACATCGTCCCATTTAATAACCTTCACAACTAATCTGAAACATATTATTAAGCCTTTTTTAGAGATAGGAAAACAGAAGCTAAATAACTTGCCACATACACACATGTTTTAAGAAGCAAATCTGGGACTCCTCTCCACTCTCTCTTCTCCCCCAGTGTTTCTGTCTACAAGCCTAATGCTTGTTCCAGCAAACTACACCTACCTTTGAAATACAATACAGGAAGTATTATAGCTCTTTCATATTTTGTTTGGACTCCCAAACAAACGTCACTGTCCGATGAAGACCAGGAAGCCCCTTTAAAAAAATAAAGAAAGAAAAGAAAAAACATTGTACAATGAAATCCTAAGACGAATATGGGAAAAAAAGAAAAAAGAAATACAACAAAGGGTACTGAATACCAGTAAAGAAAACCAGATATTATAGAAAATAATCCCTAAAAGGAGAGGAACAAAATGTGCCACATCCTTCAAGCGATGATTATTTTCCCTTGTTGTAGCTCTTTCTAACCACAAGATTGTATTCTCTTTAGTAATAGTTTTTATGGGAATCTAAGAGGAAGGAAAATGAAAAATGAAGAAAAATCTCACCTTAATAGCTTCTCTCCTGCTTAGGGATGATCTCTCCACAAGGTGTGATTCTGTTTCCAAGTGAAGACTGGCCATATTCCATGGCAGCAAATGTGAACAACCATGTCTCCTGATCTTCTAACCCTCCAAAAGATATTTTCTGACATTCATAAGATGTCCAAGGAACCGTTTCAGGCTCTTCTTTAATATCTACAAAGCAGAGAGCAGCAGGTGGCTCCATCACTCACCTTTGTACTTCCTGCTCTCAGATAAGACAGCAAGCTCAGATAAATCATGCAGAAACATTCTCAAGCCCAAGTCATTCAGGGAGGTGAGTGAGGCAGCAAAGAATGCTGGCAATATCCGAGAAGGCAAGCGGTATTTCAGCCAGACCAGCCCAGTTTGTACCTGTATCATGAACTATTCATAAAAGCCTGTCAATGCTCACGCAAGAACTTGAAAGCCTTTTTCCCTCAACAAGGAACCATAGAAACACAGACATATGCCCCTGCCTTCTTTTGTTTGGGAGTCCAAATGTCACTCATGTTCCCTGAACATTACAAGAGATGGGAATAAAAATACTCTTCAAGGATTTTTCTTTTGTTATTTTACTTTTCTTAAAAAAAAGAAAATCAATGAAAAACCATAGTTCATTCTTCAAATGCAACTGCTCCCTCCTGGCCCCCCACCAGAAAACATCCATTTGCCTGTCTTTGCACGACTATTAATAATCTGTAGGTTGTAGAAATACCCACAGGGTTCCAGTTTGTAGAGCTTGCTCACTAACATCTGTCAGTCTAGAGCTCTTGGCAGTCTAAGGAATGGATTACACTATGGGCTGCTGGACTTCAGTGAGAGCCCCATGGGGTGGTTTGGGCCATGTTATAGACTACAAAGTGCCTTCTTCAAAGCTGCTGACATTGCTAGCCTCTCACCCACCCAGTCCCCAAATGTTCCTCCTAAAAAGCAACATTCCTAGCCAAATATCTGAACACAACAAGTTTTTTGTTGTTTTTACAAAGCGTCTGACTCTGTCGCCCAGGCTGGAGTGCAGTGGTGCGATCTCGGCTCAACGCAGCCTTGACCTCCTGGGCTTAAGCCATCCCCCTGCCCCAGCATCCCGAGTAGCTGGGACCACAGCACACACCACCACACAGTGATAATTTTTTAAAAATTATTTTTAGTAGAGATGAGGTCTTGCTACGTTGCCCAGGCTGGTCTCAAATTCCTGGGCTCAAGCGATCCTCGCACCTCGGCCTCCCAAAGTGCTGGGATTACAGGAGTGAGCCACCACACCCAGCCTGAAATACAGCAAATTTAATATAAAGAACTTAACTAGGTATAAAGTTAAGGTATAAAGTGTTGGGGAAGGCAGGCTCTATTAAGGTACTAGCAATTGTTGGAGGTAGCTACCACTCCTAGATTGAGGAAATTACGGGAGGAATTGGAAATTATTAAATTGAAATTTTGGGTGGAGGGACACCAAAGAAGCTGAAACTCATAGCTCTGAAGAGTGGGGACCACTCAACTAATGTTGAGGTCTGTGAGCTCAGAGGAGGGCCCTCTGGGCTGAGATCCAGACCTCTCAGGAGGCAAACGAAATCTCTGCTGATAGCTACTGTAAACTGAATGTAGTGCAGCTACAGAAAGGAACAGCCACTGAGAGGTAAATAGGCGTTGACATGATGACGCTCACAGAAGCAGGAAGTAGATAGAAAGCAAATAGGAAGTCCCTCCTCCAGCCAGCTGTCTCCCTCCAGTGCCCTTTATCGGCGGAGTTTAGGCAGAAATGTGGTTTGCAAGAGGCATGAATAATCTCCAGCATTACAAAGTAGAGTTGAGAAAGGTGGGTTTCTTCTGAAGATAATGAGGCAATAATGGAGACGAATGAGAATTGCCTTCTTGGTTCATGAATTGTTTACATGCATTCACCTCCAAGACTTTCAGCGCAGAGAATTTAGGTATTTTCTTTTTTGGTCCTCTCTCCACTGGCCTCTGACTGTAGATGAAGCTACAGCAAAGACAATCATGTAGGGTTGCCAGAGGTACTTGAACCAGAGCAACTCCATCTTGAACAAGGGCTGGGTAAAATGAGGCTGAGACCTACTGGGCTGCATTCCCAGATGGTTAAGGCATTCTAAGTCACAGGATGAGATAGAGGAGATCAGCCCAAGATACAGGTCATAACGATCTTGCTGATAAAACAGATTGTAGTAAAGAAGCTGGCTAAAACCCACCAAAACCAAGATGGTGACAAGAGTGACCTCCTGTCCTCACTGCTACAGTCCCACCAGTGCCACGACAGTTTACAAATCCCATGGCAACAACAGGAAGTTACCCTATATGGTCTAAAAGGGGGAGGCATGAAAAACCCACCTCTTGTTTAACATATCATCAAGAAATAACCATTAAAATGGGCAACCAGTAGCCCCCTCAGGGATGCTATGTCTATAGAGAAACTATTCTCTTATTCCTTTACTTTCTGAATAAACTTGCTTTCACTTTATGGACTTGCCCTGAATTCTTTCTTGCGCAAGACCCAAGAACTCTCTCTTGGGGTCTGGATCGGGACCCCTTTCTGGTAACAGTCATCTGCACCCCTACTTGGGCCCTGCTCCACAGGCTGTTTTCTGCAGTACTGGGATTCTCAGTGACTTTCCATTGTTGAGTGTAAAATCTCTGGGACAAGAATGATTATGAGATAAGCACTTGCTTCAGTATTCAAATCTAGAAAACCCCTCCACTTTCTTCATATCTTACTTTTCTTTGGTGACCCCCTCAAGTCTCACCTTTCCTATAAAAACTGCATTATAGAGTCTCTCAGTAAGAGAAAACACTTTGAATACTTGAGGGCTTTTGTTTGTGTATGTGTTTTTGTTTTTAGAGACAGGGTCTCGCTGTCACCCAGGCTGGAGTGCAGTGCAGATCATAGCTCACTGCAGCCTGAAACTCTGGGTTCAAGCCATCCTCCCACCTTAGCCTCCCAAGTAGCTGGGACTACAGGCACACACCATCATATCCGGCTAATTTTTATTTATTTTTTGTAGAGACAGGGTTTCACTGTGTTGCACAGGCTAGTCTCAAGCTCCTGGGCTTCCAAAGCGCTGGGATTACAAGTGTGAGCCACTGCACTGGAGCTAAATATTTTTGTTGTCATTTGAGACAAGGTCTGGCTGTACAGCCCAGCCTGGAGTACAGTAACCTCTGCCTTCTGGGCTCAAGCGATCTTCCTGCCTCAGCCTCCTGAGTAGCTGTATTTTGCTTGCTTGTTTGTTTATTGATTGATTGATTTTAGGGATGGGATTCACTGTTCCCTTGGCTGGTCTTGAACTCAGGAGCTCAGGCAATCTCCCTGCCTCAGCCTCCCAAAATGCTAGGATTACAGGGATGAGCCACCGTGCCCAGTCAAATATTTTATTTTTAAGGTAACCAAAATAAGTTGCTTATGTGTTAAATATTTGTTAATATCACATTAACAAATCGTGGCTCTATTTTGTTGAGATGATCTACATTACAGTAACACCAAGCACCTAGTAGTAAAACCCAGTGTGGGACTCAGCCTAAAAAAGCTAGGTCTGAATCCTGGCTCTGCCGTATTCAACCTGAATGATCTGCAGCAAATTCATTCATCAATCTGTATTTTAGTGACTTCCTTTGCATAATAGAGGCTAATACTAATACTTGTTTTGTAGGACTATTGAGAAGATTAAAAAAGATACATATGAAGGACCAGGCAAATGTAGCCTGGTACTTGGCAGCCCCTCAGTGAAGGTTATCATTAAACAGATCCAGTGCTAGCCCACAAAGACCTATGTTACTGACAAAATAACTCAAGGTGGTTACAAGTAGCATTCCTGAGCTCTGGACCAAGCGGAAGTGTTAATGCTTATGATGTAGTGAGGAAAAGGACTAAGAATTGCCCTCCATCTCTGTGCTCTATGGAGAGACCCTATTGTAAGTTGTCACCATCAGCACCTCAGGGAGAACAAGACCAGGGATGAGCTGCAGCTGACCCCAGGGAGGTACAGGAGAGGGGACAGAATGGCTGCAGAAGGGTACAGGAAGATCGGGGGTGAGGCAACCTGCAGAGATCAGGCAAGCATTCAGAAAGATGGCCAGCAGCTTCCACACCTTAATTCCATGCTAGCCCTGAAGAACATACAGGACACTTGGCAAGAGGGAGGAAGGGTGCAGTCCCAAACTGCCTGGGATCCCAGGCACATTTCAAGGCAAAAACTTAAACCTGGGGTATGTGGCTTTTCAAAGGGTTCCTTTTATCGCAGCTGAGAACAGAAAGTACAGCCAGATGATGCTGAAAGCAAATTTATCCAAGAGCCCAGGAGTCATGAAGCTATTTAGACAACCCAAGAACTGAAAGGATGACCTTCACCTCCCTCAGTAACCAAAATATAAAAGCAACATAGTATGAGTAAGGCCAACCCAGTCCTGAGTTTTCCCACAATGACTAGTACTATGGTGCTGTCTTTGAAATAGCAAACTGTTCCCACTCAGACTCCTCAATCTTTTTCTCCTAACCATGACTTCAGGCTTCCTGTGGGCCAATAGCTTTAACTTCATCCCTTGAGCTTTGAATGATAAATCCTTGTATGTCTGCGGGAAGGTCTACGAGTTCCAGTCACGGCAAACAGAGAAATTAAGCTAGGGTCATCAAGGTGGTGCTGACAGAAGCCAGTGGGATTTGATGTTGACCTTGATGGAGGCTCAAGGAACCCTACAGTCCCAACACCAGCATCAGAGAAGGGCCCAAGAGGTAGGATTTATCTTAAGCTGAATTTACAAATTAGCTAATGTACGCTTTTACTTATTTTGTGATGGTGGCATTTACCTTTGCCAGGCATCAGCTTGGTCTTCTCATTGACAAGAAGCTCCCTGAGGTCATGTTCTTTATCTGTTTCCATTCAGCACCTACAGTGATAGGTATTAGCAGAATCCCAGGGCTTCCCAGAACAAAAACTGCTGAGTATAGGGCAGGTCACAAGTACAAGGGCAGTTCCAGTGACTTATAGAGAAGAGGCTCTGACTCAGAGAAGCAATGAGAGAGGATAAACAGGAAAACCCAGTTAATGTGTCACTGATTAGGCTGGAGCTAGGGTTTGAAAAAGACTGAAGGCACTAAAGAAGATGGGGAGAAGGGAGGTAGGGTGTTTTGAGCTCCAACATTAAATTAATGTTCCAGGCAGTGAGCTCTTAACAAAGATGAAGTTATGACCTCTAGTCACAGACAAATGGTTAAAAGACCCAGTGTGATCAAACTGGTTTCTAATCAGGGTTGTAAAGTGAAGCTCAGACTGGATGCAATTTGCTGAAAGACAGAGACAGCCTGTAGGTTTCTCCTTAGAGCTCTGCCTCCTCTCTGCACCCAAAGCTCACACTTGCTCTAGACAGCCCTCCTGGATGCACTTCACATGCCCTGGAGTGGAAAAGAAAAGAGATTAAAGAAGAAAAGAAAGAGAAAGAGAGAGAGACGAAGGAAAGGAGGAAGGAAAGAGGGAAGAGGAAGGAAAGAGGGAAGGGGAGG
>NW_012115043.1:12085158-12104593 GCF_000951035.1 Colobus angolensis palliatus
GGAGAGAGGGAAGGAGGGAGAGAGGGAAGGAAGGAGAGAGGGAAGGAAGGAGAGAGGGAAGGAGGGAAGGAGGGAGGGAAGGAAAGAAGAGGGAAGAAAGCTACCTCACTGTCCTTGGAAAGGTCGTCTAAGTCAGAAGTTCCCCTTATCCACGGGGGATACATTGCAAGATGCCCAGTTGGATACCTGAAACAGCAGATAGTACCAAACCCTATGTATATTGTTTTTTCCTATACATACTGACGTAGTTTGAACACAAGTTTCTGCCAAATTCTTGTTGAATTGCAATCCCCCACATTGGAGTTGGGGTCTGGTGGGAGATGTTTGGGTCGGGGGGATGAATCCGTGATGGCTTGGCACTATCCTCTCAATAGTGAGTGAGTTCTCATTGGATCTGGTTGTTAAATAGTGCATGGCACCTACCCCACCTCTCTACCTCTCTCTCGCTCGTTCCTGCTTTTGCCACGTGATACACAAGCTCCCGCTCTTGCCATGTTAGAAGCCTGCTCCCCCTTTGCCTTCTGCCGTAAGTAAAAGCTCCCTAAGACCTCCTCAGAAGCTGAGCAGATGCCGACTCCACACTTGCACAACCTGCAGAACCACGAGCCGATTAAACCTCTTTTCTTTATAAATTGCCCAGTCTCTGGTATTTCTTTATAGCAATGCAAGAACAGCCTGACACATACATACCTGTCACAAAGTTTTATAAATGATGCACAGCAAGAGATTAACAATAACTGATAAAACAATTTTAACAGTATATTGTAGGCCGGGCGCGGTGGCTCAAGCCTGTAATCCTAGCACTTTGGGAGGCCGAGACGGGCGGATCACGAGGTCAGGAGATCGAGACCATCCTGGCTAACACAGTGAAACCCCGTCTCTACTAAAAATACAAAAAACTAGCCGGGTGAGGTGGCGGGCGCCTGTAGTCCCAGCTACTCCGGAGGCTGAGGCAGGAGAATGGCGTGAACCCAGGAGGCGGAGCTTGCAGTGAGCTGAGATCTGGCCACTGCACTCCAGCCCGGGAGACAGAGCGAGACTCCGTCTCAAAAAAAAAAAAAAAAAAAAAACCAGTATACTGTAGTAAAAGTTTTGTATGTGTAGTTTCTCCTCTCAAAACACAAATATTTTTGGACCATTGTTGACTGCGGATAACTGAAACCATGGTAAGCAAAATAGAATAAGGGGGGGACTGTGCTGGAATCGTGGAAATATGGCTTGTTGGTAATGCTGGGGGTCAGAAGCTGATGTTCCAAAAATGACACCTTGACCTACTGAAGGAGCCTCAAGTTCTAACCCTCCCACCGTCTCTGAAGCTGAATTTCTATTATCTGCCAAAAATCCAGGCCCACCAAGAACAGTTGTTTTTTTCTTCCCCTCCCTGAAGACCAAGGGTGTAACCACACCTGGACAGACATGTTCACACGGTAACGCTCAAGTTAATCTCTGTTCCCTGATCCATTCATTCTCTCTAGTAAACCCCCCAGCAGAATTCTTCTTCTCCTCTCCCCTCCCACAACCTATGTTGCCAGAGTGGCATATAATCTTCAGCATCTCCTTGCAGGGCACTAACCACTCTGTGATTCTCCCCAGGTGTGAGTTAATACCGTTTGCATGCCCCAGTGAACCTGCTTTTTGTGAGCTATGAGATGATTTTGCAGTGACCCTTCAAAGGATAGGGAGCTTTCCCTTGGCCTTCACAGTAGCTACTAGAATTAAAGGATAGAAGTTCCCTAAAGTAAACTATATGCAAAAATGCGATGCTACAGAGCTGAAGCTAATAGAAACCCAAACAACCTTTTCTTTTTTTCTTTTGGAAACAGAGGTTTTGCTCTTGTTGCCAAGGCTGGAATGCAATGGCGTGATCTCGGCTCACGGCAATGTCTGCCTCCCAGGTTCAAGCAATTCTCCTGCCTCAGCCTCCCCAGTAGCTGGCATTATAGGCATGTGCCACCACACCCGGCTAATTTTGTATTTTTAGTAGAGAACAGTTTTCTGCATGTGGGTCAGGTTGCTTTCGAACTCCCGACCTCAGGTGATCCACCCGCCTCAGCCTCCCAAAGTGCTGGGATTATAGGCACGAACCACCACGCCCTGCCCCCAAACAACATTTTTAAAGGGATTAATTTTGTTTAGGAACCATTCTCAGTTTGAGATGGGATTTGGAGACATGCTAATGAAATTAAGATGCCTCATGATGACTGGGTGTGGTGGCTCGCCCCTATAATTCCAGCACTTTGGGAGGCTGAGGTGGGAGGATTACTTGAGGCCAGGAGTTTGAGAGCAGCCTGGGCAACATACCAAGACTCCTATCTTTTAAAATAAATTTTGTTTAAAAAGATGCCTCCTATTGTGTCATTAGGAATCAACTTCTAAATGGAACCAATAACAAATGGTATGTAAGATGAGGCCAAGTTTTATTAATTTATAAATTCCATTTAACAATTGTTTATTAGCCAGATGCGGTGGCTCGCGCCTGTAATCCCAGCACTTTGGGAGGCCAAGGCTGGTGGATCACCTGAGGTCAGGAGTTTGAGACCAGTCTGGCCAACATGGTGAAACCTCATCTCTACTAAAAATATGAAAATTAGCTGGGCATGGTGGTGGGAGCCTGTAGTCCCAGCTACTTGAACCTGGGAGGCAGAGGTTGCAGTAAGCTGAAATTACACCACTGCACACCAGCCTGGGCAACAGAGTAACACTCCATCTAAAAAACAAACAAAATACACGATTGTTTATTGAGGAAACTACTAAATAGTAAGTACTAGAGATACAAAGTTAATAAAGGCAGTTCCTACTCTCAAGCAGCTGACAGCCTTGTGTGGGAAAAGATATTTGCAAAAAGATCATTATGATGCCACCTATATTTTATTTATTTTTATTTTTTGAGACAGAGTGTCGTGCTCTGTCACCGAGGCTGGAGTGCAATGGCATGATCTCAGCATACTGCAACTTCTGCCTCCCAGGTTCAAGCAATTCTCCTGCCTCAGCCTCCCCAGGAGCTAGGATTATAGGCACCCCCCACCATGCCCAACTAGTTTTTAAATTTTTAGTAGAGACAGAGTTTTGCCATATCGCCCAGGCTGGTCTAGAACTTCTGACCTCAAGTGATCCACCCACCTCAGCCTCCCAAAGTGCTGGGATTACATGTGTGAGCCACGGCGCCCAGCTGCCACCTGTGTTTATGATCCCACTTACAAGTGCAAAGAGAGATGCACTGAATATATTGGAAGCCCGGAGGGAATCATTAAAAAATAGTGCAAACAAATGAATGTAGGTCTTTGTGAAGTCTAGAAAGAATAAGAATGTGTCTTGGTGCCTCCTGCATTTTCTAGGGAAAAGTTCTGGCTAGTAGCTACAAGAGGTTGAAGAAAATACCTGCTTGGGGCAGCCATTTGGAAAAAGAAGGTTGTATCCTTACCCCACACTATAAACATAAATAAGTTTCAGATTTAAATCTAAAAAGACAGTTCTAAAATTTCTAGAAAATGTATAGAATAGGCCAGGCATGGTGGCTCACACCTGTAATCCCAGCACTTTGGGACACCAATTCAGGTGGATCACCTGAGGTAAGGAGTTCAAGACCAGCCTGGTCAACATGGTGAAACCCTATCTCTACTAAAAATACAAAAATTAGTCGGGTGTAGAGATGCATGCCTGTAATCCCAGCTACTTGGGAGGTTGAGGCAGGAGAATCACTTGAACCTGGGAGGTGGAGCTTGCAGTGAGTTGAAATCGTGCCACTGCACTCCAGCCTAGGCAACAAGAGTGAAACTCCGTCTCCAAAAAAAAAAAAAAAGAAGAAAATGCAAAATGTATAGAATAGTTTTATGATACCCAAGTTGGGAAGGTCCTTTTAGTATTATACCAAGATCAGAAAGTTATAAACAAAAGAGAAGGCCAGGCATGGTGGCCTATGCCTGTAATAGCAGCACTTTGGGAGGCCAAGGTGGGAAGATCGCTTGAGCCCAGGAGTTTGAGACCAGCCTGGGCAAGATAGTGAGACCTTGTCTCTACTAAAAATTTAAAAATTAGCCACAGGTGGTAGTATGTGCCTGTGGTCCCAGCTACTCAGGAAGCTGAGGCAGGAGGATTATTAGAGCCCAGGAGGTCGAGGATGCAGTGAGCCATGTTCTTGCCACTACACTCCAGCCTGGGCAACCAAGACCTTGTTTCAAAAAAAAAAAAAGAAGAGAGAGAGAGAGACATTTAACTGTATAGAAATCATGAAACAAAATATAGTTGAAAGTAAAAGTATATACAGTGGGACTTCTAGGACAGCTCCTTAAAAGGGAGAGGCTGAGTTCTTTTTCCCTCCTTCTTTCATTACCATGAATGCAGATGTTGTGGTTGAACTCCAGCAGCTATCTAGGACCATGAGGCAATATTAAGAAAAGAAGCCATGGCCAGGCACAGTGGCTCATGCCTATAATCCCAGGACTTTGGGAGGCCAAGGTGGATGGATCACCTGAGGTCAAGAGTTCGAGACCAGCCTGGCCAACATGGTGAAACTCTATGTCTACTAGAAATACAAAAAAAAAATTAGCCAGGCATGGTGGCGGGTGCCTGTAATCCCAGCTACTCAGGAGGCTGAGGCAGGAGAATTGCTTGAACCTGGAAGGCAGAGGTTGCAGTGAGCCAAGATTGTGCCACTGCACTCTAGCCTGGGCAACAGAGTAAGATTCCAAATAAACAGAGTAAGACCTCAAATAAAAAAAAAAAAAAGAAGCCATGAGCTAAAAGGTAGTAATGCCACAGAGCCACTTCACCAGTTCTGAACTGCCTCCTCCAGGGCTTTATTTGGGTAAGAGGGAAACAATTCTTATTGTTAAAATAAAAACCTTAGACAAATTTGGCAGTTTAACTGAGCAAAGAACAATTCATCAATCAGGCAGCTTCCTGAACCAGAGTAGGCTCCGAGAGACGCCAGCCCTGTTGTATCATTGATGACTTACAGACAGTGAAAACAAAGTGACTTACAGAAAACGGAAGTGAGCTACAGAAAGAGTCAGATTGGTTACAGCTTGGCATTTGCTTTATTTTAATACGGTTTGAACAGTTGGCCAAAACTCCGTGATTGGTACAACAGTAGGTTATAGTCTGTTTACACATTCAGTTAGGTTACAGCTCACTATGTACAGAGAAACCTTTAGGGTAAACTTAACCATAGAAGAAGGCAGTTTTAGGCTAAACTTAATACTCCCTGATGGAACCATTACATCTTCAGGTCTCTGACACGAGCAGTCATTCATAAGTGCCTAAATCATAGAGATGCCATGTCCTAATGCAGGGACATTTAGAATCACAAGTATGAAAAAAAGAAAAAGCACATGTTTCTGAAACTGCTTTTGCAAAGAAGTAAAATATGACTGACTCCATCTTGCACCTAGCCTCACAGGCTGTCTTCGCTCATTCCTGGGTGTAGCCCAAGCTAATCATGGGAGTAATTTGGTTTATAGTTTAACCTTGAAGTAAGGATAACAGCTCTTACAAAAACTAAACCACCTTTGTAAAACTAACGAAAGCCCACCAGGTTAGGATTATGAAAGGGGCCTGAATTCTGCTAAAAAGTAGGTGTACTTAACAAGCCATTGTTTGGAGGCCACAAGATCTATAACTTCTCCAGTTATGCCGGTAGATAACATGACTATCATAGAACCCACGATTGGCCTTTTGAAATGTGTTTTTTAGACTTTTGCATTTCTGATGACTGGCTGACTCCACCTGGACCCACAACTCATGACTCAGCGCATGAGGAACATTTTCCAAACCCTATGATGGCATCCTCAACCAATCAACATTCCCCATTCCCTAGCCCCCTGCCTACCAAAGTATCCTTGAAAAACCCTAACCTCCAAGCCTTCAGGAAGGTTGATTTGAGTAATAACTGTGTCTCCTGCATGGCATGGCCAGCCTTGTGTCAATTAAATGCTTCCCTTACTGCAATGCCATGATCTCAGTGAATTGGTCTTGTCTGTACAGTAGGCAGGAAGAAGCCATTGGGTGATTACATTTCCGAGGAGTAAAGAGTACCTAGAGTGAGGCCTATGGAGTATAGAACATGGACTCTAGTTCTCATTCTGTCTACCACTACTTCCTCCACTCTACACCACTATTATAGCCCAATGGGTTGCTTTTGCCTACTACTCTGAAAAAGTCAACACACCAAAAACAGCAAGTAATGAGATAGACAAAGAGTTTAACAATTGCAGGGCAGCCACACGAGAAGGACAGGAGATATTTCTCAAATCCATCTCCCCAAAAATTCAGAGGTAGGTTGTATTAGTCTGTTTTCATGCTGCTGATAAAGACATACCCAAGACCAGGCAATTTATAAAACAAAGAGGTTTACTGGACTTACAGTTCCACGTGGCCGGGGAGGCCTCGCAATCATGGCAGAAGATGAAGGGCACATCCCACATGGTGGCAGACAAGAGAAGAGGGTTTGTGCAGGGAAACTCCCCTTTCTAACCCATCAGATCTCATGAGACTTATTTGGTATCATGAGAACACTGCAGGAAAATTCCATCCTCATAATTAAATCTTCTCCCACTGGGTCCCTCCAAAACACATGAGAATTCAAGATGAGATTTGGGTGGGGACAAAGCCAAACCCTATCACATAGGGTTTTTGAAGGTATTTTGGTGGGTAGGGGGATAGGGAACTGAAACAATTGATTGGTTAAGGATGAAATTATAGGGGTATCAAAGCTACAGCTGAGTCAATTCCCAGCTGTAGGTCACAGAACCAGTTGAGTTAATTTCTTAGTCACAGGTCCAGGTGATAGCTCTTGGTCTGCCAAAATACTAAATCTGAAAAATATCTCAAAGACCAGCCCTTTAGGTCTCAAAATAGTGATGTTATCTATAGGAGCAGTTTGGGAAGTCACAATCTTGTGACCTCTGGTTTATGACTCTGGGACAGCAGGCAGCTATAGAAAAGAAAGCTAAGCAACAATTAATGGGCATTATTTAACCATGCCTATTTTTTAGCAAAGTTCAGGCCCTACCATTGTCAGAGGCATGTGAACCAGAGCAACTCCATCTGGAATAGGAGCTGAGTAAAATGAGTCTGAAACCTGCTGGGCTGTATTCCCAGACACTTAAGGCATTCTAAGTCACAAGATGATAGGAGGTCAGCACAAGATACAGGTCATCAAGACCTTGCTAATAAAACAGGTTGCAGTCAAGAAGGCAGCCAAAACCCACCAAAACCAAGATGGCAATGAGTGTGACCTCTGGTCGGGTCGTCCTCACTGCTACAATCCCACCAGAGCTGACAGTTTACAAATGCCATGGCAACATCAGGAAGTTACCCTATATGGTCTAAAAAGGGGAGGCATGAATAATCCACCCCTTGTTTAGCATAGCATCACAAAATGACCATCACAGTGGGGAACTAGCAGCCCTCGGGGTTGTCCTGTCTATGGAGTAGCCATTCTTTCATTCCTTTACTTTCTTAATAAATTTGCTTTTGCTCTGCACTGTGGACTCGGCCTGAATTCTTTCTTCCATGACATCCAAGAACACTCTCTTAAGATCTGGATTGGGACCCCTTTCCTGTAACACCGTAATTCTCATCTGGTGGCCTTTTATTAGTCTTTACTAATAAGGTTTCAATCTTTCAACCAGGAGGGGATAAGTTTAAGGAAAGGACTATTATGGCTCCACAAAAAATGAGCAAAAGCAATTTAGCCTGGTAGAAGCAAGATGGAGCAAATTATGTTTGCTTTCCCTTACTACTTACAATTTTTGCAAAGGCAGTTTCACTACAACCATCTTTTGTTTCTTATGTTTAAGAACACATTTCAGAAAAAAGTCCAGAAAGTAATGCATCAAAACATTAATCACTGACTTCTGTGATTACTGCCTGTTTCATCAGTTTAGCAATTTATCTAGAAGGCACATGCTTTTTGTTCTCTAGCTCTACATCATCATTTAGCATTATGTTTAAGTTATTTTAAAATCATTTTAGAAAATACAAAATAGTGCTCTCTTTGATTACAGGAGTCAACTTTTTTTCTTAAATCTCTTCACAGGCCTATGTAAACACATCTAGTCTTTATTAAAGAAAGAATCGTGTGTGAGTGGATGTGTGTGTGTGTTTGAGCTCAGAAACCAGTACCCCCAAAATATTTTTGAAACCACCTTTGCAAAAATTATAACAATGAGAAAATGATGACAGTGAAATAGCTCTGATCTAACCAACCCCCAGCTTGCCTTTACTCTCCAAACTGCCCTTGGTCATTCCCAGGCTTGGGCCAAGGTAACTTTCAGAAAAATTTGGATTATAGTTTAAATTATAACAGCCCTTTCCCAAAACTAAACCAATTTTGTAAAACTAATGAAAGATACCAGGTTAGCAGGATGAGAGGAGACTAGATTCTGCTAAGATGTAGGCATAAATGATTACCAGCCATTATTCAAGAGGTCAAAAGATTTGCAACTGCCCCAATTATTCCTGCAGATAACATCAGTATTATAAAACCAAAGATTGTCTTTTGGTTGCACAAAAGCCAATGAGATGGCTTTTGTAAGATAATGTCCTTTGAGGCTTTTGCATTTCTGATAACCCAAGACCCAAGAATCTTGATTTAACTGCACCTCTAGCCGATACCCAGCAGTGGACTCAGCCACAAGGGCCATTCTCCACACCCCCATGATTGCATTCTCAATCTATCAGCAGCACCCATTCCCCTAACCTCTCTGCCCTGCAAACCATCCTTGAAAAACCCTAGCCTCTGCCTTTTCAGGGAGGCTAATTTGAGTAATAAAACACCAGTCTCCCGTTTAACTGGCTCTATGTGCATCACACGCTTTACTCTTTCTCTATTGCAATTCCCTTGTCTTGATAAATTGGTTGTATCCGGGCAGCAGCTAAAAATAAATCCACTGGACAACTTATCTAAAATGTACATATATTTTTTTCTCTAGATGTGATCACAAATGAGCAAACCCTTTTAAAAGTATAATGACTGTATCCAAGTATCATTTAAATTCCAAGGAAAACTATATATATTTTTTTTTCAGACAGAGTTTTGCTCTTGTTACCCAGGCTGGAGTACAATGGTGCAAACTTAGCTCACCGCAATCTCCATCTCCTGGGTTCAAGAAATTCTCCTGCCTCAGCCTCCCAAGTAGCTGGGATTACAGGTGCCTGTTACCATGCCCAGATAATTTTTTGTATTTTTAGTAGATACGGGGTTTCACTATGTTGGCCAGTCTGGTATTGAACTCCTGACCTCAGGTGGCCCACCTGCCTTGGCATCCCCAAGTGCTGGGATTACAGGTATGAGCCACCGCACCCAGCCTCCAAGGAAAACTACAAGTTAATCTCCGTTCCACATCCACTCATTCTTGACCCTCCCTAGAATTCCTCTTCTCCCCTGTCCCATAATATTTTTTACCAGGATTCAAGCCCCTATTCTTTCTGTAACCTCAAGATGGTATATAAGCGTCTGTGGTTTATTAAAAGGTTGGATCTTCAGTCTGAAGGTTCCCATGTATACATGTTAAGTAAATTTGTATGCCTTTTTCTCCTTCTAATCAATCTGCCTAATCAGTAATTTTTCAGTGAACCTTTAGGGGACCAAGGGCCTATGTCCCCCACAGTGTGTGTGAGTGTATTTATATGTAACTGGATAATAGTGAAACCGCTGTTGCAAAATTTTAACTCAGAAAATTATTACACTGAAAGAGATCTGACCTAACTGACTCTATCTTGCTTCTAATCTCCAAGCTGTCCTTGTTCCTTCCTGGGTAGAGGCCAATCTAACTGTGGGAGGGACTTATAGTTTCACTTTGAAACACAGATAATAACAGCCCTTTCCCAAAACAAACCCCCTTCCTGCCTGAGGACTAGATTGCCTTTGTAGACCTACCAAATTAGTCACAAGATTAGGAACTAGAGTTTAGGAGTCATGCAGCTGAGAGGCTATAAGATTCTGACTCTTCTCAAATTTCTCCTGGGAATACTGTCACTATTGTAAAATCTAAGATAATTACTTGAGATATTTTGTAGCCCTTGCCCTTGATAGATCAGCTGGCACCACCCAGATTTATCAACTGGTTCATCTGGTCTCCTATAAACTCCTGGCAGAGTGCCCCCTGCTCCCCCTCCCCCACACTCAGAAACTGACTCAACACAAAATGACAGCTTCAACTGCCTATGATTTCATCTCCAACCCAACCAATCAGCACTCCTGACTCACTGGCCCCTACCCACCAAATTATCCTTAAAAACCCAGATCACCGAGTTTTCAGGGAGGCTGACTTTGAACTGAAGTCTCCTGTATAGCCGGCTCTACATGAATTATTCTTTCTCTGCTGCAATTTCCCTGTCTTGATAAATCAGCTCTTTCTAGGCAAGAAGAACTCATTGGGCACTTCTTCTAGTAGTTGCAAAGGTGATTTTTATGAATGTAAAAAATCGAGTGTTTTCATAATGATAGCAACTTAATTCAAATATTTGCATTACCTAGCACCCACAAATTGCCACTCCATTCACTCATTTTAACAAAAGGATATTGAGCCAAGTGCAGCGGCTCGCGCCTGTAATCCCAGCACTTTGGGAGGCCGAGGTGAGCGGATCACTTCAGGTCAGGAGTTTGAGACTAGCCTGACCAACATGGCGAAAGCCTGTCTCTACTAAAAACAAAAAAATTAGCTGAGTGTGGTGGTGCACACCTGTAATTCCAGCTACTCCACAGCCTGAGGCAGGATTACTTGAACCCGGGAGGCAGAGGTTGCAGTGAGCCAAGATGGTGCCCCTGTACCTCCAGCCTGGGTGACAGAGTGAGACTCCATCTCAAAAAAAAGGATATTCTCTTTTTTTAAGGGAAAATGATCACCATGCCAATCATTACATAAAAATATTAAAATGCATTGAATGAAATAACATGTGACACCATTTTAGTTTTATTTTATTGATATTAAAACAAGTAACAGATACTGGCTCTTCATACCATCCGTTTTGGTACTGTTGGGGCACAGAAAATGATTCCCCAATCTATTGCCCTTTGACACACTGAGTGCTTTGAAAATTGATATATAGAATTGTGTTCGCAGCCGCCGCCGCGCCGCCGTCGCTCTCTAACGCCAGCGCCGCCTTTCGCTCGCCGAGCTCCAGCCGAAGGAGAAGGGGGGTAAGTAAGGAGGTCTCTGTACCATGGCTCGTACAAAGCAGACTGCCCGCAAATCGACCAGTGGTAAAGCACCCAGGAAGCAACTGGCTACAAAAGCCGCTCGCAAGAGTGCGCCCTCTACTGGAGGGGTGAAGAAACCTCATCGCTACAGGCCTGGTACTGTGGCGCTCCGTGAAATTAGACGCTATCAGAAGTCCACTGAACTTCTGATTCGCAAACTTCCCTTCCAGCGTCTGGTGCGAGAAATTGCTCAGGACTTTAAAACAGATCTGCGCTTCCAGAGCGCAGCTATCGGTGCTTTGCAGGAGGCAAGTGAGGCCTATCTGGTTGGCCTTTTTGAAGACACCAACCTGTGTGCTATCCATGCCAAACGTGTAACAATTATGCCAAAAGACATCCAGCTAGCACGCCGCATACGTGGAGAACGTGCTTAAGAATCCACTATGATGGGAAACATTTCATTCTCAAAAAAAAAAAAAAAAAAAATTCTCTTCTTCCTGTTATTGGTAGTTCTGAACGTTAGATATTTTTTTTCCATGGGGTCAAAAGGTACCTAAGTATATGATTGCGAGTGGAAAAATAGGGGACAGAAATCAGGTATTGGCAGTTTTTCCATTTTCATTTGTGTGTGAATTTTTAATATAAATGCAGAGGCGTAAAGCATTAATGCAAGTTAAAATGTTTCAGTGAACAAGTTTCAGCGGTTCAACTTTATAATAATTATAAATAAACCTGTTAAATTTTTCTGGACAATGCCAGCATTTGGATTTTTTTAAAACAAGTAAATTTCTTATTGATGGCAAAAAAAAAAAAAAAAAGAAAATTGATATATAAGTCTCAGAACAAAGGTCTCTCTCTCTGACCTTCCCTGCCTCCCTGTCTTGTTGATTCTCTTTCCTGAAGCACTGAGAGGAACTCGGTCTCTCTCTGCAATTTCCTTATCTAAAATCATCTTTCCAGCGTGGTGGCTCACGCTAGTAATCCCAGCCCTCTGGGAGGCCGAGGAGGGCAGATCACGAGGTCAGGTGATCCAGACCATCTTGGCTAACATGGTGAAACCCCATCTCTACCAAAAATACAAAAAATTAGCCGGGCGTGGTGGTGGGCGCCTGTAGTCGCAGCTACTCGGGAGGCTGAGGCAGGAGCATGGCCTGAACCCGGGAGGCGGAGCTTGCAGTGAGCTGAGATGGCGCCACTGCACTCCAGCCTGGGCGACAGAGCAAGACTCCGTCTAAAAAAATAAATCTTTCCAGGCTGGCTGTGGTGGCTCAAACCTGTAATCCAAGTACTTTGAGAGATCTAGACAGGAGGATCACTTGAAGCCAGGAGTTCAAGGCCAGCCTGAGCAACAAAGCAAGACCTTATCTCAACTAAAAGTTTTAAACATTAGCTGAGCACTCAATGGTGCACACCTATAGTCCCAGCTACTCTGGAGGCTGAGGAGGGAGGATCTCTTGAGAGCTCAGGAATTGGAGGCTGCAGTGAGCTATGATCATGCCACCATACTCTAGCCTGGTGACAGGTGGAGACTCTATCTTTAAAAAAGAAAAGAAAAGGAAAGGAAAGAAAAATATTCTGCCCAAAAGAAATCCAATTGTCTTAAGATCCCCAACCCAGGAATCTCATCAAATAAGAAAAAAAAAAAAAAATCAGGGGGGAAGACACTGGGAGTTGTTACCACACCCACATAGACTTTTCATCTAATTAAACAAAAAAAGCTTCTGCACAGCAAAAGAAATAATCAGCAGAGTTAACAGACAACCCACAGAGTGGGAGAAAATCTTTGCAATCTGTACATCCAAATAAGGACTAATATCCAGAATACACGAGGAACTCAAATAAATCAGCAAGAAAAAAACATCCCATCAGAAAGTGGGCTAAGGGCATGACTAGACAATTCCAAAAGAAGATATACAAATGGCCAACAAATATATGAAAAAAATGCTCAATATTACTAATTATCAGGGAAATGCAAATCAAAACCACAATGCAATACTCCTGCAAGAATGGCCATAATAAAAAAAAAATCAAAAAATAGATGTTGTCATGGATGTGGTGAAAAGGGAACACTTTTACCTTGGTTGGTGGGAATGTAAAATGTTACAACTACTATGGAAAACAGTATGGAGATTCCTTAAAGAACTGAAAGTAGATCTACCATTTGATCCAGCAATCCCACTCCTGGGTATCTACCCAGAGGGAAAAAAGTCATTATATGAAAAAGATACTTGCACATGCATGTTTATAGCAGCACAGTTCACAATTGCAAAAATATGGAACCACCCAAATGCCCATCAATAAGTGAATAACGAAAATGTGTGTGTGTGTATATATGAATATACATGTATATGTATGTATGTATGTATGTGTATATATGTATGTATATATGTACATATAGATATGTATGTGTGTGTATATATGTATGTGTATGTATATATGTATGTGTATGTATGTATGTGTGTATATATATGTATATATGTATAGATATGTGTGTGTGTGTGTGTGTGTGTGTGTGTGTATATTACTCAGCCATTAAAAAGGAATGAAATGGGCTGGGTGCAGCGACTCTTGCCTGTAATCCCAGCACTTTGGGAGGCCAAGGTAGGTGGATCACCCAAGGTCAGGAGTTTGAGACCAGCCTCACCAATATGGTGAAACCCCATGTCTACTAAAAATGCAAAAAGTAGCCAGGTGTGGTGGCATGTGCCTGTAGTTCCAGCTACTAGGGAGGCTGAACAGGAAAACTGCTTGAACCCAGGAGGCAGCGGTTGCAGTGAGCTGAGATTGTGCCACTGCACTCCAGCATGGGTGACAGAGGGAGACTATCACCAAAAAAAAAAAAGAAAGAAAGAAAAAGAAAATGAAATAATAGCATTTGCAGCAACCTGGATGTACTTGGGGACCATTATTCTAAGTGAAGTAACTCAAAAATGGAAAACAAAATATCGTACGCTCTCACTTTTAAGTAGGAGCTAAGCTATGAGGACACAAAGGCAGAAGAATGATACGATGGACTTTGGGCACTCGGAAAAGGGTAGAAGATGGTTGAGAGACAAAAGACAACACATTGGGTAGAGTGTACACTGCCCAGATGATGGGTGCACTGAAATATCAGAAATCACCACTAAAGAAGTTATTCATGTAACCAAACACCATCTGTTCCCCAAAAACCTATTGAAATTTTAAAATATGATACAATAAAATAGAATAAAATAAAAGTCCTCCAGTGGAAGACTTCTCTACCTGTCAGGGAGGCACAGGTTAAGACTGCACAGGTGGGAGGTCGAACAGACTGATTTGGTTCTCAGTACCTTCCAGCTGTCAACTGGGGGACTTCATCTGCATAGTAAGACAACCTTTGTTCCTGTGCAGTTCCACTCCTCACCTTCCCCTAACTTGTCTCATTCAGCTCCCAAAGAGAATCATTCATAAAATACCTCCTCTTGGGTCCATACGTCTTTCCCCTACGAACACATTACTTAAGCCTCAACTATCTGGCCCCTTTTTGAGTCTCATACATTGTGTATGGCTTCTATGTCCATATACCCATTAAATGTTTTATATGCCTTTTTCTCCTATTAATCTACCTTTTGTCAGCTCATTGTCCACAAACTTTTAGTGGGTGGAAGGAAACGTTTCCCAAGGCCCCTACAGTATCAAACAAGAAAAGTACTTCTGTGCTCCCCAACCTGTAATGTCGTATCAACTGCACACTCTGGATGCCTGGAAAGGTGCATATGTGTAGTTGTGGTCATTGCCATCCTTCAGGCATGGATCGAGACCTTGTGCTGGGCATGGGCAGATAGTCTACCTTTCTAGGTGGGCAACAGAGGAGAAGAAGGTGAGGAGGAAGAGGGCAGACCCGTAGGAGCCAATCGTGGGCCTCTTCTCTTCTCTCCCTGCCTGAGAGGCACAGGGTAAGACTGCACACGTAGGAGGTCGAACAGACTGATTTAGTTCTCAGTACTTTCCAGCCGTGAAATCATATAGTTTCAGCTCATCAGAGATGACCTTTGTCTTTGAGCAGTGTTTCCTGCCATGGCCCTGCCCAGGGGGCTCTAGAAGAGCAGCTGGAGTCTGGCCTGGTTGTGGACTAGAGCCCAGGTTAGAATGGTTATGGAAAATCCTGTCCCTGGGAAACTCCTAGATTCTCCCTCTGCCTCTGTTATCTCACTTATGACTTGAGAATACTAATGGGTATGTGTTAGTAAACAAGTGCTATGAAATACACTTGTGTAGGCATTCGTAGAGGGGAATAGCAACGATCAAGCAATCAACAGTAAAGTGCAAAAAGCACCAAAAGTACCAATGATTCCTGCAGCAAAAAGACATAAAGCCCTGTGGGAAGGTTTGATTCCTGGAAGACATCCTGGAAGAAGTGGCATTTAGGCTAATACCTGATGGGTGAGCAGAGATCAGCCAGACCAATAGCAGGAGAAGCAGGAACCACGGAGCCAAAGGTCGAACACAGTGGCCTCAGCCTCGAGTCACAATGCCTGGCCTTGTCTCAGTGTGGGCTCAGGGATTTATCTCGCCTTCCTTTCAGCTTCTGAAAATAACCAGGCTCTTCATCACCCCTGCACTTTGATTCAGGCTGTTCCCTCTGCCTCTTCAGCTTGCCTGCAACTTCTTCTGGGCAGCCTCCCATGACCCTCTCCTGGGTTGGAGGTTGGAGGCATCTCTTCCTTTTTTTTTTTTGAGACAGGGTCGCACTGTCACTCAGCTGGAGTGCAATGAAACGGCATGATCTCAGCTCACAGTGACTTCCACCCTCCCGGGCTCAAGCATCCTCCTGCCTCAGCCCCCCAAGTAGCTGGGAGTACAGGCGTGTGCCACCATGCCCAGATAATTTTTTTATTTGTAGAGATGGGTTTTCACCACGTTGCCCAGGCTGGTCTCCAACTCCTGAGCTCAAGCGATCCACCCGCCTCAGCCTCCCAAAGTGCTAGGATTGCAGACCTGAGCCACCACGCCCGACCCCTCTTCCTAGCTCTCATAACATCCTGAAATGCTTCCTCATCATCATATTTCCCACACTCCATTCTTGGCTATGTTGTCAGTTCCTCCAGTACAAGGATTATGCTTCCTTTTTCACTTTTTAATCCCTAGTATCTCACAAATAACACAACAACTAAGATACACTGAGGCTGAGTATGTGCCAAATACTGTTCCAAGCACCTAACATTTAGTTCTCGTAACAAATCCTATAAGGCACAGAGACACTGAGTAACTTATTCAAGGTTATAACAACTGGTAGGTGGCAGGGCCAGAATTTATACCCTGGCAGAGAAGCGCTAGGCCTACCCATTTCTCCACTCCACTCCAGTAAAATAATTCCTAGTCAGGCTGGCCAACTCCTAGTACCATTCTAGATCAGGCTCTGGCTGGGGAACTCCCTTGGATATAATCTTGCTTCTTCCCTGGGCCTGTTTCTTCAACCATAAAAATAGATAAAGTGGATGCTGTCTAAGGGACAAAGTAACTTGCCCAAAATAACAGTGATGAATTCATGCTCAGGAAATCCGGCTTCAAGGTCAGTTTGCTTAGCCTCACACTCATTGCCTGGGGAACATGTGACTGTTTGTGGAATGTGTGAGGAAGTGGTTGGATGGATGAGCCTGCCCAGCTTCTGAAGGAGGAAGGATCACGGAATTCTAAGACACATTTCATTCAGTATCCTAGTGACTCATGCTCTCCTTGTGAAGGCACTTACAGAATAAAGCATGTCAACAGCAGTCAACATATTATTATTTTACAAAAACTCTATTTTACCTGCTTTTTTGAAACTTTTTCTCTTTACAATATACTGAAAGTCATTCCATGGTAGTACATTGAAAGCTACATTTTTCTTTTTTTTTTTTTCATTTTTTCATCACATTGGACAACACACTAAAACTACCTTGTTTTTGATGGCCACAGATCACCCGTTTGGTTATGCTTGAGTTACAGTATATTTAAATAATCCTGTTTTTAATAAAAAGTAGTCATAAAAAGTAGTTATTTACAGTGCATTTCTAATTACAAAAATAGCTGTATTAAAATATACACATATATTGAAAGCTGTGTCAACATTTAAATTTTATAAAATACACGTGTGTATAGATTTGTGCAGCTTTTATAGAATTATTACAAGTATAATTTCTGGGTCACAGCTTTAAAAATGTTTGATACTTCTCAAAAGGTTTTATCCACTTAATACAAAAGTATCTACTGGTCAGGCATGGTGGCTCACACCTGTAATCCTAGCACTGTGGGAGGCAGAGGTAGGCGTGGTGGTATGCAACTGTAATCCCAGCTACTTGGGAGAGCTGAGGCGGGAAGATCACTTGAGCCCAGGAGGTCAAGGCTGCAGTGAGCTGAGATGGTATCACTGCACTCCAGCCTGGGTGACAGAATGAGACCCTCTCTCTCAAAAAAAAAAAAAGATTATGTTTAAGAAATAAATAAAAATAAATTACTTGTTTACCCCTTGTCATCCTCTGGTATCATCTTGTACTTTTGTCTTTCCACAATCAATAAATTAAAAAGTGATATCTCATTATAGTTTTAATCTATGTTTCTTTGATTAGTAGTAAGCTTGAACATTTTTTCATAATTTGGGGAACAATTTGCATTTCTTATTTTTTTCTTTTCAGAGACAGGGTCTCGCTGTGTCACTCAGGCTGGAGCGCAGTGGCAAGATCACAGCTCACTGCAGCCTCGACCTCCTGGGCGCAAGCCATCCTTCCACCTCAGCCTCCTGAGTACCTGGGACTACAGGTGGATGCCACCACACCAAGCTAATAAAAAAAAAAATGTGTAAAGGTGAGGTCTTGCTATGTTTCCCAGGATGGTCTAAGAACTCTTGGCTTCAAGCAATCCTCCCACCTTGGCCTCTTTAATTTCTTTACTATTGACTTTTTACTACATATTTTTCTATTGGATTGTTAGCTGTTTTTAATTAATTTGTGAGAGTTCTTTCAGTTTCATGGCTATTCCCTCTTTGTTCTGGTTTTGTAGACATCGTATCCTAGTGTTCTGTTCAACCTTCACTATGTTTTATGGGGTTCTTTCCTAGGGGCAACAATTAATATATAGAAGATTGTACTAATTTTATATAGTCAAATTTATCCACACTTTCCTTTTGGCTTCTGAGCTTCAATATAATACTTAGAAAACCCATTTCCGTTCCAGAGTCATACACATATTCACTCACATTTTCTTTTAACAATTTTTATGATTTTTAATACTTAAATTTTGGATCCACCCAAAACATATTTTGATGTATGAAATGAAGTAGGAAAGGCAATGATTATGCTAGAACAAAACAGCTATGCTTTGAAATAAAGCTTTAGGGCAGGGTGCAGTAGCTCATGCTAGTAATCTCAGCACTTTGGGAGGCTGAGGTGGGTGAACTCTTTGAGGCCAGGAGTTTGAGACCAGCCTGGGCAACGTGGTAAAAACCTGTCTCTACAAAAAAAAAAACACTAAAATATTAGCCAGGTGGGGTGGCATATGCCTATAGTCCTGACTATTTGGGAGGCTGAGGTAGGAGGATCACTTGAGCCTGAAAGGTCAAGGTTGCAGTGAGCTGTGATTATGCCACTGCACTCTAGTCTGGGTGACAGAGTGAGACCTTGTCTCATTTGAAAAAAAAAAAGAAAGAAAGAAAGAAAAAAGAAAGAGGCCAGGCTTGGTGGCTCACGCCTGTAATCCCAGCACTTTGGGAGGCAAGGCGGGAGGATCATGAGGTCAGGCATTTGAGACCAGCCTGGCCAACACAGTGAAACCCTGTCTCTACTAAAAATACAAAAAATTAGCCAGGCATGGTGGCACGCGCTTGTAATCCCAGCTACTCAAGAGGCTGAGACACGAGAATGGCTTGAATCCAGGAGGCAGAGGTTTCAGTGAGCTGAGATTGTGCCACTGCATTCCTGCCTGGGCAACAGTGCGAGACTATCTCAAAAAAAAAGGAAGGGAAGGGAAGGGAAGGGAAGGGGGAAGGGAGAGAAGGAAGGAAAGAAAGAAAGTGGGGGGGGGGAGAGAGAAAGTAAGAAAGAGATCTAACATTTAAGTCTCTAATCCATCTTGAATTAATTTTCATGTAAGGAGTAAGGACCTAAACCAAAAAAACTCTAGAAGAAAACCTAGGTGATACCATTGAGGACATAGGCATGGGCAAGGACTTCATGTCTAAAACACCAAAAGCAACGGCAGCAAAAGCTAAAATTGACAAATTGGATCTAATTAAACTAAAGAGCTTCTGCACAGCAAAAGAAACTACTATCAGAGTGAACAGGCAACCTACAGAAT
>NW_012115043.1:12105253-12107700 GCF_000951035.1 Colobus angolensis palliatus
CAGTGACAGACTGGATTAAGAAAATGTGGCACATATACACCATGGAATACTATGCAGCCATGAAAAAGGATGAGTTTGTGTCCTTTGTAGGGACACAGATGCAGCTGGAAACCATCATTCTCAGCAAATTATCGCAAGAACAGAAAACCAAATACCACATGTTCTCAGTCATAGGTGGGAATTGAACAATGAGATCACTTGGACACAGGAAGGGGAACATCACACACTAGGGCCTATTGTGGGGACAGGGTTGGGGGAGAGATAGCATTAGGAGATATACCTAATGTAAATGATGAGTTAATGTGTGCAGCACACCAACATGGCACATGTATACATATGTAACAAACATGCACGTTGTGCACATGTACCCTAGAACTTAAAGTATAATTTAAAAAAAAAAGAGTATCAGTCTCAGAAGCAATTCAGTATATGTTAATATATGCCATGTGCCTTGTTTGTATATTTAAATCCATTTAGGATATTTAGTCTACTTTTAATAAATTTCACTTAATGTTGACATTGTAAAAAAAAAAAAAAGAAGAAGAAAGAAAGTAAGAAAGAAAGAGAAAGAAGTAAAGAAAAAAGAAAAAGAAATAAAGCTTTTGGCCTTTTAGCTTGGCACTTCCAGAAAAAGCCAAATACCAATAGTGGAGAGAGGGAAGCAGACCTAAGGAAACAGAGCTGCCCTGACATGCCGCTAGGTTCCAAAAACACATTTGTTTTTTGATAATGTAAAACACCTGTCATTGATTTTGAATAACCACGCGCTGCCAGTGATTTTGTAGGGGAAAAAAATCATCTAATTCATTTGAAAAAGGAAGCAAACCACCCAAACTTAGTTGATGTATACATAGAATTTTATGACCTCGAATGGAAAACATCTAATCTTGGCCACATTCTGAGTGGCAGAGTCCACATACTGTGCGTGCTATTTACATAAGATACGCTTGTGGGCTCCAATCAGCTCCCTGTTCCCCAGCAATCCAATGCGATACTTATTACAGTCTGTGCAACTGTGCAAAAATAAAGTGCATCTAATACCAAGCTGATTCAATTGTATATGTGGGTTTTAAAAATGTTAATTAAGTAATTAAGGGACTTAACTTGTTAGTTCTTTGTGGGAAAACCGAAAAAAGCAGAGGTTAGCAGGCATTGTTAGTACAGAAAGACGGAAGTAGACTGGGAGGCCAGGGAGCTGGAAGAAAGAAGGAACATACAATGAAAACCAAACAGAATTAATTATGGGAGTATCAGGAAAAACCAACTGCATAATCAAATGAGTGGCAGAATAAGGAACTCAGAGCTTGTTGAGGTTCAAGCAGGCAGGATCCTAAGTCCAAAGAAAGACAGATTAAGCAGTGTGTGGTTTTTCATAATAAAACTTATCTAGGAGGTGTTGATAGAAACCAGAAAAGCCTAGTTGGTTGGCACCCCTTTCTCCACACTCCTTTAGCGGAAACATTTTCTGCCTTGTACTTTCCAACCAAAATGAATCGGGAGCAGAATAACATCTGGGATTTATGCACAATGTCAATTTCTAGGACTGTCTAGGGCACTTTCAACCTGACTATATGATATTCTTCCCTGTGTGACTTTAATCAGCTACTTGCCTTCTCTGGGTCTCAGTTTCCTCAGGGCGTAGAAACTGGAACCCCTAACCCTAAATCTAAAAGATTAGCTCTTTCAGATCAGAAATTCTGTGATGCTGCTGCCTGGCATCTTTGTCTGGGAGCAACATGTCAGAACCACGGTTTGAAAATCCTTAGTTGGTAGCAGAGCTCAGCTGGGATGAAAGAATGGCACAAAAGGCAGGAAGTGGCTGGGTGTGGTGGCTCACACCTGTAATTCCAGCACTTTGGGAGGCCAAGGCAGGTAGATCACACCTGAGGTCAGGAGTTCAAGACCAGCCTGACCAAAATGGTGAAACCCCTTCTTTTTTTTTTTTGACACAGAGTCTCGCTCTGTCACCCAGGCTGGAGTGCAATGGCGCCATCTTGGCTCACTGCAACCTCCGCCTTCCAGGTTCCAGTGATTCTCCTGCCTCAGCCTCCCCAGTAGCTGGGATTACAGGCACATGCCACCACGCCTGGCTAATTTTTTGTATCTTTAATAGACACGGGCTTTCACATGCCTGGCAAATTTTTTGTATCTTTAGTAGAGACGGGGTATCACCCATATTGGCCAGGCTGGTCTCAAACTCTTGACCTCGTGATCCACCTGCTTTGGCCTCCCAAAGTGCTAGGATTATAGGCGTGAGCTGAGCTGAGAACCCATCTCTACTAAAAATATAAAAATTAGCCGGGCATGGTAGCACACGCCTGTAGTCCCAGCTACTTGGGAGGCTGAGACCGGAGAATTGCTTGAACCCAGGAGGCGGAGGATGCAGTAAGCCGAGATAGCGCCACTGCACTCCAATCTGGGTGACAGGGCAAGACTCCATCTCAAAA
>NW_012115043.1:12107750-12110313 GCF_000951035.1 Colobus angolensis palliatus
AAAAAAAAAAAAAAAAAAAAAGAAAGGCAGGAAGTGAAGAGGCCAGTTGGGGAGATACTGCAATAGCCCGGGTAGAAATCATAAGGACCCTACCAGACCAGTGATGCTAGGGATGAGCTGAGAGGGCTGTGACAGACAAGAAGAATCTAAAAGCACCACACAGATTTGAGAAAAACTGAAAGCCAAATCTGAAAGGTAGGAGCCTTGTGATCCAAGTTTCACAATGACTTTTTTTTTCTTTTTTGGCTCTGCCACCCAGGCTGGAGGGCAATAGCATGATCTCGGCTCACTGCAACTTCTGTCTCCAGGCTTCCAAGTCATTCTCTTGCCTTAGCCTCCTGAGTAGCTAGGATTACAGGCACACGCCACCACGCCCAGCTAATTTTTGTGGAATTTCGCCATGTTGGCCAGGCTGGTCTCGAACTCCTGACCTCAAGTGATCTGCCAGCCTTGGCCTCCCAAAGTTCTGGGAGCCACTGTGCCTGGCCAACAATGACATTTTGAGCTGGATAATTCTTAGTTGTAAAGAGCTATCCTGTTCATTGTAGGATGTGCAGCAGCTTCTATGGCCTCCACCCACAATATGCCAGCAGATACAACCTCCTGCCCCGAGCTGTGACCACAAATGTCTCCAGACAATGTCAAATGTACCCTAGTGAGGCAAAACCACCCCTGGTTGAGAAACATTAATCAAGGAGAATGTGCCTTTGGTTTTGCTGTTTGCTGTTAGTAAACATGCTGAACGGCCAGAAAGCACTGTGCCCAGCTTTAGTCAGCTCAAACACAGCAACATTACGTTAAATTGAAGATCTTGTTTGGTGGAGATACAAATAATGTACGTCCAGAAGAGAAATGCCCAAATATTACGATTGGCAGCCCCAGCTCATGTCAGCCCAGAGAGAAGTCAATTATGCTAAATTATAAGTTTCACAAGAGTTTAAAACTTGACTCTTTACAAATATACATTGAAGATGTCAAAAACTTACTCAACTTACTAATTAACAAGGGAAGCAGTAAGATAGTAAAGCTGATTCAAAGGGCACCTTGAGAAACAAAGTAAGTGTAGACAATTATTAAAGAATGTTGGAATAAAGTTCCTAGCTTAGAGATAGAACGGGCTAATGCCTTATAGGGCAATACAAAATCGTAACATGTGAGCACTTCTCTTCTACTGGGTATACACTATTTGTGTCTCTACCAAACAAGATCTGCAAGTTCACGTATATTTTACTGAGTTTGAGCTAGCTAAAGGTAGACACAGTGCTTTCTGGCCATTTAACATGTTTATTATTAACAAATAGCAAAGTCAGAGGTGCGTTCTCCCTGATCAATGGTTCTCAACCAGCAGTGATTTTGCCTCCCTAGGGTACATTTGACATTGTCTGGAGACATCTGTGGTCACAGCTCAGGGCAGGAGGTGGTATCTGCTGGCATATTGTGGGTGGAGGCCATAGAAGCTGCTGCACATCCTACAATGAACAGGATAGCTCTTTACAACAAAGAATTATCCAGCTCAAAATGTCACTGGTGTGAAGACTGAGAAGCTTTGCTCTAGTTAATTAAAACATCCTTAAGGCTGGGCACAGTGGCTCACGCCTGTAATCCCAGTACTTTGGGAGGCCGAGGTGGGTGGATCACTTGAGGTTAGGAGTTCAAGATCAGCCTGCCAACATGGCAAAACCCCATCTCTACTAAAATACAAAAATAAACCCAACGTCATGCCAGGTGCCTGTCACCTCAGCTACTCGGGAGGTTGAGGCAGTAGAATCGCTTGAACCTAGGAGGCAAAGGTTGCAGGGAGCCAAGAGTGCGCTACTGCACTCCAGCCTAGGTGACAGAGCAAGACTCCATCTTAAAAAATAATAATAATAATGGCTGGGCGCCTGTAATCCCAGTACTTTGGAAGAGACCCAGGCGGGTGGATCACGAGGTCAGGAGTTGGAGACAAGCCTGACCAACATGGTGAAACCCCATCTCTACTAAAAATAAGAAGATTAGCCAGATGTGGTGGTGCATGCCTGTAAACCCAGCTACTCAGGAGGCTGAAGAAGGAAAATCGCTTAAACGCAGGAGACGGAGGTTGCAGTGAGCTGAGATCACACCAGTGCACTCTAGCCTGGGCAACAGAGGGAGACTCCGCCTCAAAAAAAAAAAAAAAAAATCCTTAGATGCCCTTACATGATGTTGCAAGACTATGCTATGCTGCCCAGTTTTCTTATTTCCGGCTTCTAAATAATTTTTCTTAATGGTAATGTTCAACCATCTGTCTTCCAAGGAAAGTAGATATCCCCCTTTCACAAATATTTCACCTGAGTTTTTATTTGTTTTTTGTTTGTTTGGGTTTTTTGTTTTGTTTTGTTAGTTTGTTTTTTGAGACAGGATCTCACTCTGTTGCCCAGGCTGGATGGAGTGCAGGGGCGGGATCTCAGCTCACTGCAATCTCCACCTCCCAGGCTCAAGAGATTCTCCCACCTCAGCCTCCTGAGTAGCAGAGACTACAGGCATGTGCCACCACGCTCAGCTAATTTTTTCACCTGGCTAATTTTTTTTTTTTTTTTTTTTT